>NW_020257635.1:7577-10654 GCF_003255815.1 Theropithecus gelada
AAAAAAAAAAAAAAAAAAAAAAAAAAAAAAAAGATTTCTCTAATTGGAAATAAATAGTAAAAGAAATTATATTTGAGACCAGGTGCTGCGGTGGCTCACACCTGTAATCCCAGCACTTTGGGAGGCCGAGGTGGGCAGATCACTTGAGGTCAGGATTTTGAGACCAGCCTGGCCAACATGGTGAAACCCCATCTCTACTAAAAATACAAAAATTAGCTGGGCTTGGTGGCAGGCGCCTGTAGTCCCAGCTACTCAGGAGGCTGAGGCAGGACAATCACTTGAACCTGGAAGGCAGAGGCTGCAGTGAGCTGAGAACGTGCCACTGCACTCCAGCCTGGGCAACAGAGCAAGACTCTGCCAAAAAAAAAAAAAAAAAGAGAGAGAGAGAAAAGAAAGAAATTATATTTCAGAAAAATAAAATCTCGTCTTTTTTCCTCTAACCATCTAAAGTTCAATACCATGATAACCAAGTTCTTTCATTCAGTTGTCTTTGCAGGTTCATGTTTATTAATCAGCTGTACTTTCCAAAATCATATTATTAGTGGAGGATTCTGAGTAGTGAAAATTAGTAGCTTGATGTCTCATCTAAATGCCAAAAATATGCAGCAGAAATACAGTTAAAAATAACTTTAATTGAACAAATGTTTGAAATAACTCATCATTTATTTTTGTATATTTCGTGACACAATGAAAAGATGTCATGGCCATTTCTGGAAAAAGAGATTTATCTGCCAAGAGGCATGTGTGCTGACCTTCAAATTCACAAGTGCTGAAACTGCTAATGACCAACGAAAGTGTTTCCTCTGAGTGGGATTCCATATCCCCCCAGACCTCTACTGCTGTATTCTGTTTTTACCTTGCAGCAATAAAAAGTAGCTCATTCTTGGTTTTTATCTGGCAAAATATCACAATTTAATTAAATTATTTTGGTCTGAGTCCAAAACGGTCTCTCCACAGTGTCCCGAAAGTTACAGGTTTTCTGACGGATGCCAAGACCATTAAGCCCACTTTATGATGATTGTACACCCATGTATCATGTTCATCTATATTTTACAGTTCATTATTTAACAGTGCTTATCTCAAAGGTTAAAGTCTTTATAGGATCATTTGGCTGATTCTTAACTTGGCTAATTTACAAATAATTTCACAAATATCTTTTTGTCACTGTTATTTGTCCACAAAGGTCTGATCGAGAGTATGGAATCTTTACATTATAAATGCTTCACTGCTTTAACCAGATGCCCCTTATGGTTTCCTTATGACAAATAATGACCACTCTGTCAAATAAATGCAATACACATTCATAATATGGTGAACTGATTTTTTAAACAACTTTTCCTTCATTATAACTTTCAGAAATCAATAATCTAAGTTGTATTTCCGGCTCATTAATGCACAATAAAAGCCATCATATAAAAAAAGAAAGCTAAAAAAGTGGAAAAAATAACAAAAGATCTTTTTCATAATAAAACATTTTGGGTTACTAATGAAACTAAAAGTACGAAAATTCTAAAAGTTTCATATACATGCAATAAATTATCCTAAAGACTGAAATGCATGTAATGTTTATAGGGCTGTTTTCTGGGCTGGGGAAATACACTAGGGACACTAGCCAGATCACTGGAATTCTAGCCAATGCCTCTTTTCATTTTTTATAGAGAAACACAAGTCGATTTTTGATGCTTATTAAAAAAAAAAGTGATTCCTTGATTCACATCTTAAGTGAAAAATATAATTTATTAACAAAGGGTAAGAACATCAGAACTATCCATAATAATTGGTCTATCACACAAATATTTGTTCCCTTCCTACACAGGACTGTTTTCTGGGAGCAGAGAATCACTGTGGATTTAGCAAGGGCCTTGGAAGCCCCCAGGATGCTTTACACTGGATTTCATTAGCTACCTGGTATCTCTTTGTGGTTGATAAGTAAACTGCTGCATTTCTTTTTTTTCTTTTTTTTTTTCTTTTTTTTTTTTGAGACAGAATCTCGCTCTGTCGCCCAGGCTGGAGTGCAGTGGCCGGATCTCAGCTCACTGCAAGCTCCGCCTCCCGGGTTCCCGCCATTCTCCTGCCTCAGCCTCCCGAGTAGCTGGGACTACAGGCGCCTGCCACCTCGCCCGGCTACTTTTTGTATTTTTTAGTAGAGACGGGGTTTCACCGTGTTAGCCAGGATGGTCTCGATCTCCTGACCTCGTGATCCGCCCGTCTCGGCCTCCCAAAGTGCTGGGATTACAGGCTTGAGCCACCGCACCCGGCCAAACTGCTGCATTTCTAACTAGAATCGACTGGGTCATCCCGAATTACTTCAGTCTAGTATTGCAGTTTTCCCAACAAAGACATGGAGGCACAGCAGAGGGTGAATCCACAGTTATCAAGCTGGGGATTAGACCAGGAAGGCTCCTTCCAGATAAAGTAGCTACCTGCCATGACTGTGGTGGGAGGGGCAGGTCAATGTAGAATATCACTTCTCGCAGTACACAAAACTTCAGTTACTTGAAGAGTTAAATAGGCTGGGCACAGTGGCTTGCGCCTGTAATCCCAAGACTTTGGGAGGCCGAGGCGAGCAGATCTCTTCAGGTCAGGAGTTTGAGACCAGCCTGGGCAACACAGTTTTAAAATTCTACAAAATTTTTTTTAAAATTTAGCCAGGTGTCGTAGTTCACACCTGTCATCCCAGCACTTCGGGAGGCCGACGTGGGCAGATCTCTTGAGGCCCGGAGTTTGAGACCAGCCTGGCCAACATGGAGAAACCTCATCTCTATTTTAAAAAACACAGAACTTGGCCGGGCGCGGTGGCTCAAGCCTGTAATCCCAGCACTTTGGGAGGCCGAGACGGGCGGATCACAAGGTCAGGAGATCGAGACCATCCTGGCTAACACGGTGAAACCCCGTCTCTACTAAAAAAATACAAAAAACTAGCCGGGCGAAGTGGCTGGCGCCTGTGGTCCCAGCTACTCGGGAGGCTGAGGCAGGAGAATGGCGTGAACCCGGGAGGCGGAGCTTGCAGTGAGCTGAGATCCGGCCACCGCACTCCAGCCTGGGCGACAGAGCCAGACTCAGTCTCAAAAAAAAAA
>NW_020257635.1:10718-12127 GCF_003255815.1 Theropithecus gelada
AAAACAAACCCCAAAAAAAAAAAAAAAAAAAAAAAAAAAAAAAAAACAACAAACAAAAAAAAAAACACAGAACTAGCTGGGCATGGTGGCGCATGCCTGTAATCCCAGCTACTCAGGAGGCTGAGGCCGGAAAATCATTTGAACCTGGGAGTCAGAGGTAGTAAGATAAAATTGAGCCACTGCACTCCAGCCTGGGTGACATAGCAAGACCATGTTTCAAAAAAAAATTTTTTTTAATTAAAAAATTAGCCAGGTGTAAGGGCACATGCCTATAGTCTCAGCTACTCAGAAGGCTGAGGTGGGAGGATCTGCCTGAGCCTAGGAGGTCACAGCTGCAGTGAGCTATGATTGTGCCACTAGCCTCCAGCCTCAGTGACAGAGCAAGACCCTGTCTAAAAAAATAAAAAAAATAAAAAATAGAAGCCTATAATCTGAGAGGCCAAGGCTAGCGGATCACTTGAGGTCAGGAGTTCAAGACCAGCCTGGCCAACATGCTGAAACCCTGTCTCTACTAAAAATACAAAAATTAGCTGGGTATGGTGGTACACCTGTAATCCCAGCTATTCCAGAGTCTGAGGGAGGAGAATTGCCTGAAAGGTGGAGGTTGCAGTAAGCTGAGGCTGCACTCCAGCCTGAGCAATGGAGCCAGATTCCATCTCAAAACAAAACAAAACAAAACAAAAAAACAACAAACAGTTAAATATAACAAAATCTCTAAACATGGGTGAAATTTAGGTGACTGCTTACCTTCTCAGTCTTCCAACTGCCAAAGGTTGGAATGGCCCTGGGCCCAGTCCTCAGCTTTCTTTTCTTTCTCTACACTTGCAACTTGGATGCCAAATTCATACTCATGACTTTAAATAAAGCTATATACTGAAACTCCCAAGTATATATCTCTAGCCCTCTTCCTCAAACTCCAGATTCATGGATCTACATGCCTACATATAAGTCTGATGGGCGTCTGATACGGTTTGACTGTGTCCCCACTCAAATCTCATCTTGAATTGTAGCTCCCATAATCCCCTATGTCATGGGAGGGACCTGGTGGGAGGTAATTGATTCATGGGGTTGGGTTTTTCCCGTGCTGTTCTCATGACACTGACTAAGTCTCACGAGATCTGGTTTTATAAAGGGGGGTTCCCTGCACACGCCCTCTTGCCTGCCGCCATGTAAGACATGCCTTTGCTCCTCCTGCACTTTCTACCATGGTTGTGAGGCCTCCTCGGCCGTGTGGAACTGTGAGCCCATTAAACCTCTTTTTCTTTATAAATAATCCAGTCCTGGGTATTTCTTGTAGCAGTGTGAGAACAGACTAATACAGCATCTTAAATTGATTAGGGCTGGCCGGGCGCGGTGGCTCACGCCTGTAATCCCAGCACTTTGGGAGGCCGAGGCGGGTGGATCACAAG
>NW_020257636.1:0-6943 GCF_003255815.1 Theropithecus gelada
GCTGAGACAATGGGGTTTTCTAAATATACAATCATGTCATCTGCAAACAGGGACAATTTGACTTCCTCTTTTGCTATTTGAATACCTTTCTTTCTCTTGACTGATTGCCCTGACCAGAACTGCCAATACTATGTTGAATAGGAGTGGTAAGAAGGCATCCTTGTCTTGTGCTGGTTTTTGAAGGGCATGCTTGCAGTTTTTGCCCTCTCAGTATGGCATTGGCTGTGGGTTTATCATAAATAGCTATTATTATTTTGAGATACCTTCCATCAATACCAAGTTTATTGAGAGTTTTTAGCATGAAATGCTGTTGAATTTTGTCGAAGGCCTTTTCTGCATCTATTGAGATAATCGTGTGTTTTTTTGTCATTGATTCTGTTTATGTGATGGATTATGTTTATTTATTTGCATATGTTGAACCAGCCTTGCATCAAGGGATGCTACTGACTTGATCGTGGTGAATAAGCTTTTTGATGGGCTGCTGGATTCAGTTTGCCAGTATTTTATTGAGGATTTTTGCATCGATGTTCATCAGGGATATTGGCCTGAAATTTTCTTTTCTTGTTGTGTCTCTGTGAGGTTTTGGTGTCAGGGTAATGCTGACCTCATAAAATGAGTTAGGGAGAATTCCTTCTTTTTTTATTGTTTGGAATAGTTTCAGAAGGAATGGTACCAGCTCTTTGTTCCTCTTTGTACCTCTGGTAGAATTCAGTCATAAATCCGTCTGGTCCTGAACTTTTTTTGGTTGGTAGGCTATTAATCACTGCCTCAATTTCAGAACTTCTTATTGGTTTATTCAGGGATTCGACTTCTTCCCAGTTTAGACTTGGGAGGGTGTATGTGTCCAGGAACTTATCCATTTCTTCTAGATTTTCTAGTTTATTTACATAGAGGTGTTTATAGTATTCTCTGATGGTAGTTTGTACAAGGGCTGTGAAGGACCTCTTCAAGGAGAACTACAAACCACTGCTCAAGGAAATGAGAGAGGACACAAACAAATGAAAAAACATTCCATGCTCATGGATTGGAAGAATCGTTATTGTGAAAATGGCCATACTGCCCAAAGCAATTTATAGATTCAATGCTAACCCCATCAAGCTACCATTGGCTTTCTTCACAGAATTGAAAAAATCTACTTTAAATTTCATATGGAATGAAAAAAGAGCCTGTATAGCCAAGACAATCCTAAGCAAAAAGAACAAAGCTAGAAGCATCACACTACCTGACTTCAAACAATACTACAAGGCTACAGTAACCACAATGTCATGGTACTGGTACCAAAACAGATATATAGACAAATGGAACAAAACAGAGGCCTCAGAAATAATGCCACACATCTACAACCATCTGATCTTTGACAAATCTGACAGAAACAAGCAATGGTAAAAGGATTCCATATTTAATAAGTGGCATTGGAAAAACTGGCTAGCCATATGCAGAAAACTGAAACTGGACCCCTTCCTTACAGCTTACACAAAAATTAATTCAATATGCATTAAAGACTTAAATGTAAGACCTAAAACCATCAAACCCAGGAGAAAACCTAGGCAATACCATTCAGGACATAGGCATGGGCAAAGACTTCATGACTAAAACACCAAAAGCAATGGTAACACAAGCCAAAATTGACAAATGGGATCTAATTAAACTAAAGAGCTTCTGCACACTAAAAGAAACTATCATCAGAGTGAACAGGTAACCTACAGAGCAGGAGAAAATTTTTGCAATCCATCCATCTGACAAAGGGCTAATATCCAGAATCTACAAAGAACTTAACCAAATTAAAAAAAAAAATCAAAAAGTGGGTGAAGGATATTAAGAGACACTTCTCAAAAGAAAACATTTATGCAGCCAACAAACATATTTAAAAAAGCTCATCATTACTGGTCATTAGAGAAATCAAATCAAAACCACAATGAGATACCATCTCACGCCAGTTAGAATGGCAATCATTAAAAACTCAGGAAACAACAGATGCTGGAGAGGATGTAGAGAACTAGGAATGCTTTTACACTATTGGTGGAAGTGTGAATTAGTACAACCATTGTGGAAAATAGTATGGTGATTCCTCAAGGATCTAGAACCAAAAATACCATTTGACCCAGCAATCCCATTACTGTGTATATAGCTAAAGGATTATAAGTCATTCTACTATAAAGACACATATACACATATTTATTGTGGCACTTTTCACAATAGCAAAAAGCTGGAACCAACCCAAATGTCCATCAGTGATAGACTGGATAAAGAAAATGTGGCACATTTTCTTTCTTTCTGTAATACTATGTATTCTTTCTGGAATACTATGCAGTCATACAAAAGGATGAGTTCATGTCCTTTGCAGGTCATGGATGAAGCTGGAAACCATCATTCTCAGCAAACTAACACAAGAACAGAAAACCAAACACCACATGTTTTCACTCATAAGTGGGAGTTGAACAATGAGAACGCATGGACACAGGGAGGGGAACATCACATACTGGGACCTTTCAGGGTTTGGGGGGCTAGGGAAGGGATAACATTAGGAGAAATAACTAATGTAGATGATGGGTTGATGGGTGCAGAAAACCACCATGGCACGTGTATACCTATTTAACAAATCTGCATGTTCTGCACATGTACCCCAGAACTTAAAGTTCAACAATAATAATAACAATAAAGAAAAGATGCAGGGGGCGGAGCAAGATGGCCGAATAGGAACAGCTCCAGTCTCCAACTCCCAGCGCGAGCGACACAGAAGACCGGTGATTTCTGCATTTTCAACTGAGGTACTGGGTTCATCTCACTGGGGAGTGCCGGACGATCGGTACTGGTCAGCTGCTGCAGCCCGACCAGCGAGAGCTGAAGCAGGGTGAGGCATCGCCTCACCTGGGAAGCGCAAGGGGGAAGGGAATCCCTTTTCCTAGCCAGGGGAACTGAGACACACAACACCTGGAAAATCGGGTAACTCCCACCCCAATATTGCGCTTTAAGCAAACAGGCACACCAGGAGATCATATCCCACACCTGGCCGGGAGGGTCCCACGCCCACGGAGCCTCCCTCATTGCTATCACAGCAGTCTGTGATCTACCGGCAAGGCAGCAGCGAGGCTGGGGGAGGGGCGCCCGCCATTGCTGAGGCTTAAGTAGGTAAACAAAGCTGCTGGGAAGCTCGAACTGGGTGGAGCTCACAGCAGCTCAAGGAAACCTGCCTGTCTCTGTAGACTCCACCTCTGGGGACAGGGCACAGCTACACAACAACAACAACAACAACAACAACAACAAAGCAGCAGAAAGCTCTGCAGACGCAAACGACTCTGTCTGACAGCTTTGAAGAGAGCAGTGGATCTCCCAACACGGAGGTTGAGATCTGAGAAGGGACAGACTGCCTGCTCAAGTGGGTCCCTGACCCCTGAGTAGCCTAACTGGGAGACATCCCCCACTAGGGGCAGTCTGACACCCCACACCTCACAGGGTGGAGTACACCCCTGAGAGGAAGCTTCCAAAGCAAGAATCAGACAGGTACACTCGCTGTTCAGAAATATTCTATCTTCTGCAGCCTCTGCTGCTGATACCCAGGCAAACAGGGTCTGGAGTGGACCTCAAGCAATCTCCAACAGACCTACAGCTGAGGGTCCTGACTGTTAGAAGGAAAACTATCAAACAGGAAGGACACCTACACCAAAACCCCATCAGTACATCACCATCATCAAAGATCAGAGGCAGATAAAACCACAAAGATGGGGAAAAAGCAGGGCAGAAAAGCTGGAAATTCAAAAAACAAGAGCGCATCTCCCCCGGCAAAGGAGCGCAGCTCATCGCCAGCAACGGATCAAAGCTGGACGGAGAATGACTTTGACGAGATGAGAGAAGAAGGCTTCAGTCCATCAAATTTCTCAGAGCTAAAGGAGGAATTACGTACCCAGCGCAAAGAAACTAAAAATCTTGAAAAAAAAGTGGAAGAATTGACGGCTAGACTAATTAATGCAGAGAAGGTCATAAACGAAATGAAAGAGATGAAAACCATGACACGAGAAATACGTGACAAATGCACAAGCTTCAGTAACCGACTCGATCAACTGGAAGAAAGAGTATCAGCAATTGAGGATCAAATGAATGAAATGAAGCGAGAAGAGAAACCAAAAGAAAAAAGAAGAAAAAGAAATGAACAAAGCCTGCAAGAAGTATGGGATTATGTAAAAAGACCAAATCTCCGTCTGATTGGGGTGCCTGAAAGTGAGGGGGAAAATGGAACCAAGTTGGAAAACACTCTTCAGGATATCATCCAGGAGAACTTCCCCAACCTAGTAGGGCAGGCCAACATTCAAATCCAGGAAATACAGAGAACGCCACAAAGATACTCCTCGAGAAGAGCAACTCCAAGACACATAATTGCCAGATTCACCAAAGTTGAAATGAAGGAAAAAATCTTAAGGGCAGCCAGAGAGAAAGGTCGGGTTACCCACAAAGGGAAGCCCATCAGACTCACAGCAGATCTCTCGGCAGAAACTCTACAAGCCAGAAGAGAGTGGGGGCCAATATTCAACATTCTTAAAGAAAAGAATTTTAAACCCAGAATTTCATATCCAGCCAAACTAAGTTTCATAAGTGAAGGAGAAATAAAATCCTTTACAGATAAGCAAATGCTTAGAGATTTTGTCACCACTAGGCCTGCCTTACAAGAGACCCTGAAGGAAGCACTCAACATGGAAAGGAACAACCGGTACCAGCCATCTCAAAAACATGCCAAAATGTAAAGACCATCGAGGCTAGGAAGAAACTGCATCAACTAATGAGCAAAATAACCAGTTAATATCATAATGGCAGGATCAAGTTCACACATAACAATCTTAACCTTAAATGTAAATGGACTAAATGCTCCAATTAAGAGACACAGACTGGCAAACTGGATAAAGAGTCAAGACCCATCAGTCTGCTGTATTCAGGAGACCCATCTCACACGCAGAGACATACATAGGCTCAAAATAAAGGGATGGAGGAAGATTTACCAAGCAAATGGAGAACAAAAAAAAGCAGGGGTTGCAATCCTAGTCTCTGATAAAACAGACTTTAAACCATCAAAGATCAAAAGAGACAAAGAAGGCCATTACATAATGGTAAAGGGATCAATTCAACAGGAAGAGCTAACTATCCTAAATATATATGCACCCAATACAGGAGCACCCAGATTCATAAAGCAAGTCCTTAGAGACTTACAAAGAGACTTAGACTCCCATACAATAATAATGGGAGACTTCAACACTCCATTGTCAACATTAGACAGATCAACGAGACAGAAAGTTAACAAGGATATCCAGGAATTGAACTCATCTCTGCAGCAAGCATACCTAATAGACATCTATAGAACTCTCCACCCCAAATCAACAGAATATACATTCTTCTCAGCACCACATCGTACTTATTCCAAAATTGACCACGTAATTGGAAGTAAAGCACTCCTCAGCAAATGTACAAGAACAGAAATTATAACAAACTGTCTCTCAGACCACAGTGCAATCAAACTAGAACTCAGGACTAAGAAACTCAATCAAAACCGCTCAACTACATGGAAACTGAACAACCTGCTCCTGAATGACTACTGGGTACATCACGAAATGAAGGCAGAAATAAAGATGTTCTTTGAAACCAATGAGAACAAAGATACAACATACCAGAATCTCTGGGACACATTTAAAGCAGTGTGTAGAGGGAAATTTATAGCACTAAATGCCCACAAGAGAAAGCAGGAAAGATCAAAAATTGACACTCTAACATCGCAATTAAAAGAACTAGAGAAGCGAGAGCAAACACATTCCAAAGCTAGCAGAAGGCAAGAAATAACTAAGATCAGAGCAGAACTGAAGGAGATAGAGACACAAAAAACCCTCCAAAAAATCAATGAATCCAGGAGTTGGTTTTTTGAAAAGATCAACAAAATTGACAGACCACTAGCAAGACTAATAAAGAAGAAAAGAGAGAAGAATCAAATTGACGCAATTAAAAATGATAAAGGGGATATCACCACCGACCCCACAGAAATACAAACTACCATCAGAGAATACTATAAACACCTCTACGCAAATAAACTGGAAAACCTAGAAGAAATGGATAATTTCCTGGACACTTACACTCTTCCAAGACTAAACCAGGAAGAAGTTGAATCCCTGAATAGACCAATAGTAGGCTCTGAAATTGAGGCAATAATTAATAGCCTACCAACCAAAAAAAGTCCAGGACCAGATGGATTCACAGCTGAATTCTACCAGAGGTATAAGGAGGAGTTGGTACCATTCCTTCTGAAACTATTCCAATCAATAGAAAAAGAGGGAATCCTCCCTAACTCATTTTATGAGGCCAACATCATCCTGATACCAAAGCCTGGCAGAGACACAACAAAAAAAGAGAATTTTAGACCAATATCCCTGATGAACATCGATGCAAAAATCCTCAATAAAATACTGGCAAACCGGATTCAACAACACATCAAAAAGCTTATCCACCATGATCAAGTGGGCTTCATCCCTGGGATGCAAGGCTGGTTCAACATTCGCAAATCAATAAACATAATCCAGCATATAAACAGAACCAAAGACAAGAACCACATGATTATTTCAATAGATGCAGAAAAGGCTTTTGACAAAATTCAACAGCCCTTCATGCTAAAAACGCTCAATAAATTCGGTATTGATGGAACGTACCTCAAAATAATAAGAGCTATTTATGACAAACCCACAGCCAATATCATACTGAATGGGCAAAAACTGGAAAAATTCCCTTTGAAAACTGGCACAAGACAGGGATGCCCTCTCTCACCACTCCTATTCAACATAGTGTTGGAAGTTCTGACTAGGGCAATTAGGCAAGAGAAAGAAATCAGGGGTATTCAGTTAGGAAAAGAAGAAGTCAAATTGTCCCTCTTTGCAGATGACATGATTGTATATTTAGAAAACCCCATTGTCTCAGC
>NW_020257637.1:0-13819 GCF_003255815.1 Theropithecus gelada
CAAACAAAATGCCATTCTGCAGATTTACCTCCAGAAGGTCCCCGCGGCCTTTGGAATCCAACTGGAACAGGCGCGGCACCAGCTCCCCCAGCTCCAGCCCCAGGTCCTGCGCAATGCGGCCGACGAAGGTGCCGTGTTTGGCTTCCTCCGGGACGGAGTAGTGGAGCTGGCCGCTCCCTACCACCCACATCGCCAGGATCAGAAGCGAGAGCAGTAGAGGCTGACCCTCTGGATCTCCTCGACTTGAGTACAACATTTCAAATACTAAGTCTTCTTCTAATTAGTGAAAACTGCCTTCAAATTAGGAGAAATCATCTGATTTCTTCAGTCCCCTTCTGCTGTGTTCGCCATTGTTCAGCATAGAGAGAGTGAAAAAGAATTGAGCCTCTTTCCCGTGGGAAAAGGGCTGTATTTGTCTGGATTCAGAGAGAACATCGCGGCAAAGAGTGACATCACGTGGCCCAAAGTGTAAGTACATATTTTATGAATAAAATTTTCACAACTATTCTGCAAAACTTATTTCATTTTCTTAATTTTTTCTTAAGTAATCATTGTTGAAACAGAAGATCCCGTTTCTCTTGCTGGAGCCTTCTTAGCAGACTGACCGCCTCTAAAAGTTTTGTATGACCTTGATTGTGGTTTTCTCACCCCTGAGAAAACTCTCCACTTAAGTTTTAAATAACGACAGAAATGAAGTAAAAATTAAAATGATTCCATTGAGCAATCATGAATTTAAATTACAAAATTCCTTTGTTCTGGAATTCAGAATCTCCCATATGACTCGAAATGGGATTCTGGTGTAAGAGAAATCCAGGAGTTGCAATCTCTAGTGAATATAGGAGCCCAGAAATCTACTGATGAAAAAGAAACTTGGTCATTTCTGGGGAAAGGAATCAAGAAAAAGGAGCAACCAACTGAGGTAGTTTTCTTGAGTAATTCTATGAATTGAAAAGGTAGAAAATATTGCAAGAAAAGCGAGAATTGACTTTAAGGTCTTGCGTTGCGTGGGGAGAAAATATATTTTTCTCTTTTGTAGCATTTATACAATCTGTTTCCAGAAATGTGTTTGTTTGATTCTTTCCAAGCATTATCATTTATGAATAATCTCTTCTTTGTAATCTCCAATATAGTTTGTATTATATGTTATTACAATATGTTTTGATTTCATTATTACTCATCCTTGGTACTCAGGGCAATTTCTGTTTTTAAAGTTATGCTTGAGATTATTTACCTGCCTAAGTTCTACAAAGTTCTCTTGTGAGTTTTACTATCTTATTCCAACGTGCAAGTCGATTAATTAAATCTAGATTTTAGTGTATCTCAAGCCTAAAGGCAAAATCGTGACAGTTTATTGTGCCATTAATGTTTTTGCATGTTTATCTTTTATTTCATATTTCTACTGATAACAGCCTAAGAGGTGCTTTTAACAATTGCTTCTGGCCTTGATTATTGCAGTAGCTTCTGAGTTTGTCTTCCCGTTCAACCTTCTTTTAAAAGTCATGATTTATTTTGCTCCAAGTAGTTTAATAGTTCCCAAATACTTCTAAAGAATGGCCAAATTCCTTAATCACTCGCGGCCATTTAGTTTATTGCTCAAAAATCAAGAGATCTTCTTACATTGGTTTTCCTGCCTTCATTCTCTGCAGACTGTGTGTTTTAAAAAGGGGACCTTTCTATGTGTCATATTGATGCTTTTCTGTGTCTTCCACTTTCCTTATGTTTTCTCCTTCCAAGAAATGTCTATTATTCTCAATATTCTCCCAGGGGGAAACTTACTTATTTAAAAACCACTGAAACACATCATGCCCCTTCAAGTATTTCTTCAAAAATTCAAATAGGAAATGATTGTCTTTCAACTTCAACTTCACTCTGATTTACCTCTTTTGTACCTGTTACATTATCTTGCCTTGCATTGTTGTGACTCTTATTCTTTATTTGACCTCAAATTTTAAAGCCAGAAGCTGGGTCTCAATAATAATTCCGGACATGGAGATATGCTGTTAGAAATCTATAAGGGTCCTATTTAATGTTTAATGAAGACTGGTTATTACAATCTTCTCTGCTTGCTAAGAAAGCATTTTAGGCTGGACGCAGTGGCTCCTGCCTGTAATTCCGGCATTTTGGGAGGCCGAGGTTGGTGGATCACGAGGTCAGGAGATGGCGACTATCCTGGCTAACACGGTGAAACCCCATCTCTACTAAAAATACAAAAAATTAGCCTGGCATGGTGGCCTGCGCCTGTAATCCCAGCTACTCCGGAGGCTGGGTAAGGAGAATCACTTGAACCCAGGAGGCAAAGGTTGCAATGAGCCGAGATCGCGCCGCTGCACTCCAGCCTGGGCGATAGAGCGAGACTCCGTCTCAAAAAAAGAAAGGGAGAGAGGGAGGGAGGGAGGGAGGGAGGGAGGAAGGAAGGAAGGAAGGAAGGAAGGAAGGAAGGAAGGAAGGAAGAAAGAAAGAAAGAAAGAAAGAAAGAAAGAAAGAAAGAAAGAAAGAATTTTAAAAGGCTATTCTACAACACTCTACATAAATGGTCTACTTAATTCATAGAACTACAACATAAATTGACTTCAAATCATCATCAAAATATTATCGTATACTTCTTTTTAAGAAAAATGCTATTAATGGAAAGAAACATACAAAGATCTCAAACACCTACTCAGCCCTCTGCAAGGTCTCAGGCAACTTTTAAATATGGGAAACATACAACTACCAATGTAAGATAGTCTACACATTCCTTGGAAGGACTTTAACCATTCCAGAAAATTTTTTTCCACATAGGTGGTATTAACTTGACTTTCCTAAACTCATAACAACCTTTAGATTTTTTTCATTCCACCACACAACACTCAAAGTATTGAAACATCCTAGGTTAATCTAAAAATGACTTTATAAAAGATAATTTTACATAAAAATAAGATTAGTATGGACGGTCATAATGACTTTCTGACATTTTAGGTTTCCTTCTTGCAATCACTAACTTCTTTTCTCTTAAGAATGATAACTAAATTTTATTATGTACCTATCACTTGCCAGACTTTATTGTTGATAATTTATAACTATTAACTTACTTGATACAAAAAGTACATGCAGTAGAATTCACATTTATCATGCATACATATAAAGCCAAGGAACTGAATAACAAATCCTTTACCAAAGACTACATATACAAAAATTGGTAAAGAGAGGACTTGATTTAGAGAGCTTCAGAATCCACAATACTTAATAACTAACTTCTGGCACATTTCAATCCCAGAAATACTTAATAGCTAAAAGCATCACCATAATTAGAATAGTGAAAAGTATTAATGTACAAGAAACAGGTTTAGACTTTCTCATTGTGAAAGCACAACCCCAAATTCAAATATCAATTAGAGAGATATTTGAAGAAACACAGAACTAAAATGACTTAAATGATAAGTTGCCAAATACAATGCTACGTGGCAGAAAGAATCCTTTTATTTATGATATTTTGTAAAAGTCAATTAAATGTTTAGGAGAATTCAGTAATTAAAGTAATACCTGAGAACCAGGTAGACATAGACAGGATGGGAAATATTACTTACACAAAGGAAAAACTCCACATACTATTCAAACAGGATAATAAAGATAAGCATATTTTTTAAAGTCCTTAAAGGACTAAAATGAAAACAATTTGCTTTTATGTAATGTGTTCTAATAGTCAAATAAAATGTTAAACATGGACAGGCATTAAGAGAACATTAAAATCAACTACAAAATAATTCTGCTTTGAGGTTACCTTCAGGTGGACAAAGGGGATAAAACATGCCCATAAATGATTACATTATTGGTTCTTAAGGGATTAAAAGATTTAAAATAATGCTAATAACAAACTGTAAGAATTCAGAGTCCCAGAAATCCTTCATTCCCTTCCATCAAGTTCCACCATTTCCTCCAAAGCAACATGCTCAAAGTCTAATGGGTATTTAATATCAAGGCAGGTGGAACAGTCACAAGAAGCAAAGGTAAAAAGACAAGAGGAAAGAAAAGAAAGAAAACATTGAAAGACATCAAAATAAAGTATCTTGGATTTTTCAAAGATTTATCCCATAAAGCTAAATATTTTTACACAAACTAATGGGCCATGATAATCCCAAATATTCTGTATAATAAAGATTTATAAATTATGTTTGGTTTGCAAGAATGAAATTACCATGTATAGTTTTTCTGATGAAAACATTTTTCTAAGTCATATTAAATATCACTTTAATGCGGAATATTATTGAGAAGATTCCAACTCATGAACAAAGGATTGAATGATAAGAGTTTAGAAGATACTTGCAAGAGTAAAGTAATCATTTTCTAAACATAGAGGCTCAAAAAATGTTAAGTTGTCGACACCCCAACTGTAAAAATCATGTAGAATAAAAAACACATCTCCAAATAGTAAAATGGTCTAAATAATGACTTAAAAGAAGCATTACAAATCTCTTCTCTCTTGATTTTACTTTTTTACTAGTTTATAAAAAAATTAGGAAGTATATGAAAACTATCAAATTTTGAAAAACACTATTATTCTGTATTTTATCACTACATTGCTTAAAACGGCAATAGTGAAACACCAAAGATATTTGTGACTACTAGACACCAGAAAGTCAGATAATAAGATGAATAAACTGAGATGTTAAAGTGAATAAGAGTAAACATAACGACAACATATTTAAAACATGCATTTCAAAGTACAGCATATGGAGTAAGATTAAGAGTTCAGTGCCTAAGGACAAAAGAATAAATGTTTTGGGGGAATACATTCACCAAAGATCAAAATACCCTGGACGTTGTTAGAGCATTGTTCAGAGAAGAGGGCTGTAAGGCAGGCCAAAATAAATGGTCAGTAAAAAAAGGATATCATCCAACCATAACTTGAGTTTCCAGACAGACCCAACTTGTGGAGAATGATTAATACTGTATTATGCCACTGAGAAAATTCAATTAATTATAAAAGGTTTCTAAAAACTAAAACAATGTTTAAATTTTCACTATATAATACGGTGAAAAATACATATGAAACACTTTTAAAGTAATTACAATTTCCACAAATAGAATTTATGAGTTCTAAATTTAAATGGACTTACTTTGAGGCCATGATCAACATTTAAACCTTGCTGTTCGCCTACATCAACTGATCCCAGATCAGGAGGAAGGCTGGGGCTGAAGGCCATGAGGTCCGTCTTCAGTGGCCCCTCACCAGAGCACACCCTCTGCCGCTGTTGCTGCGAGTATGACCAGCTCCCCACCGCACTGGAGCACACCAGAGTGGGCTTGCCCGCCGGGCACCCACACTCAGTGGGCGGAGCTGAGCACCGCAGCGCAGTATACAGTAGCAGCGTGAGCACCAGAAGGCTAGATACTGCGCAGATGGCGATGATCAGGTACACGTTGACATCCACCAGCGCCGCTTCGGGACCCAGAGCGCCAGTCGACGGCCTCGAAGACGCCTTTGGAGCCTGGCCGCTCTCCACCAGCGACACCAGCACGGTGGCCGTGGCCATCAGCGCCGGCTCACCATGATCCTTCACTATCACCAGCAGGCGGTGGCGCGGAGAGTCCGCTTCTTCCAGGACACGAGTCGTGCTAATCTCTCCCGTGTACAGCCCCACGCGGAACGGGAACCGAGCGCTGCTTGCCACTGGCTGCAGCTCATACGAAAGCCACGCATTGTAGCCCGAGTCGGGGTCCACCGCGCGCACCTTTGCTACCACGTGGCCCGCACCCACCAACCGCGGCACCAGCTGGCTCACTGCACCACCAGTGCCACCCACCCGAGGCGCCAGCAGCACCGGCGCGTTGTCATTCTCATCCAGCACGAATACCTGCAGCGTCACGTTACTGCCCAGAGGCGGCACGCCTGCGTCGCGCGCGCTCACCTGGAACTGCAGCAGCTCCAGCTCCTCGTGGTCCAGTGGCTGCAGAGCGTACACCTTGCCGCTCTGCGCGTGCACTGACACGTAGCTCGACAGCGCGCGCTCGCCCACCCGCCGCTCCACCAGCGAGTAGGACACCAGCGCGTTCTCCTGCGCATCCGCGTCCCCCGCCGACACTGTGAAGATGTGGCAGCCCGGAGGGTTGTTCTCCTTCACGAACACCGTGTACTCGGACTGTGTGAACGCCGGCGCGTTGTCGTTCACGTCGGCCACCTCCACGGACACGCTGGCCGTGGCCCACAGCGAAGGCGAGCCCCCGTCCCGTGCGGTCACCACCAGCTCATAGGCTGACACGTTCTCGCGGTCCAGGGCGCTGTCCAGCACCAACGAGTAGTAATTCTTGAAGGTGGACACCAGCTTGAACGGGACATGGGGCTTCAAGGAGCAGGTCACCTGCCCGTTGACACCTGAGTCAAGGTCGTTCACGCTAATTAGGGCGATGACAGTACCGAATTGAGCGTCTTCACGTACAGGCAAGGATAAGGAAGTCAATGTTATCTCAGGGACGTTATCATTTTTATCCAAAATTCTCACTAAAACGGTGCAATGACCCACCATGGGAGGATGGCCTTTGTCCGTTGCGTCAATGCGGATTTTATATAAATTTACTTGTTCAAAATCCAAATTACCCCGAATCACTATTTCTCCTGTATTTCGATCTATGCTAAAGTGGTCAATAATCATAGTTGCAACAAGGCTATTAAAAGAGTATGAAATGGCCCCATTCGCTCCTTCATCCCGATCAGAAGCATTCAGTCTGATAACTGTTGTTCCGTTGTCTGCGTTTTCGAATATTCTTACTTCGTATTCAGGCTGCTCGAAAGTGGGAGCATTATCATTCACATCCAGCACTGTGACCAGCAGGTGAACACTGCCTGTAAGCTCAGGTTTGCCGCCATCTGTGGCTGTCAGGAATAAGTTGTGTGCAGGAGCGTCCTCTCTGTCCAAGGATTTTCTTAATACGAGCTCAACCAGTTTATTCTCATTGTTCTTTGAATTGACATCTAGCATGAAGTAATCATGAGAGCTAAGCCTGTAAGTTAACACGGAGTTAGCTCCAACATCTGCATCAGACGCGCTCTCTAGCGGAAACCGAGAGTCTGGCATTCTGGATTCTGAAACAAATAGCTTTTGCTCTTTTACCGGGAACACTGGCGGGTTGTCGTTAATGTCCTTCACTTCCACCTCCACATGGAAAACCTGTAGCGGCCTGTCCACGATCACCTCCAGGTGGATGCTGCACTCCGCGCTCCTCCCGCACAGCTCCTCGCGGTCTATCCGAGAATTCACAAACAAAATGCCATTCTGCAGATTTACCTCCAGAAGGTCCCCGTGTGTTTTGGATGCCACCCGGAAGAGGCGCGGCACCAGCTCCGCCAGCTCCAGTCCCAGGTCCTGCGCTATGCGGCCTACGAAGGTGCCGTGTTTGGCCTCCTCGGAGACAAAGTAGTGGAGCTGGCCGCTCCCCGCCTTCCAGGCTGCGAGGAGCAGAAGCGAGAGTAGTAGTCGCCGGGATCCCAGGTCCCCTCGCCAGTGACAAACCATGTTAAATAGTCGTTTCCTATCAGAAAATCTTATCTTAATATGAAGATGAACGACTGTACTTTCCGGCGTCTTTTAATTCTATTCCGCTGCATCTCCCATTGTTCAGCCTTTAGAGACAGATGCTGTCAGAGGAACGACTTTGAACCTTGGCTAACCAGAACTTCTTAGTAGACAGCGACATCATGTGGCCTCAAAAGGTAATGATTACATGAATTACTTCCGCAATATCTGGGTTCTTTCATGCACCTTCTATTTCTTTATCATACTTTAATAGTAAGTCCTTAACTTCATCAATTGCAGAGGTATTCATACCGTCTGGCTCTTTACATTAGTTTCATCTAGGGATTTCTTCTTCATAAGGAAAGGAATTTCTTCCCAATATTTTAAATATCGTATCAATTAATAATAAAGTATGACCTGTATGTCATGGATATCAGAAATGTAAACTGTCCTCCATAGTTTCGTGTGGAAGAAATGCATTAATATTTATTTGGTCACCAGAAACACCGGCATATATTACCCTGAGGTGAGCATATAATTCTAACTTTTCTACATTTTATCTTCTTGTGTTCTTATTGTTAAATTTCTGCTTTTCTTTATTCAATAAATGTCAAATTGCCTGAACAGTTTTACTTACTAAAGTAATAAAAATGTATGTGCATATTCTTTACACTATTTCCTGATATCTCTATAGCTTGTTAAATTCAGCCTCTCACTTAAAACATTTTCCTCTATGATTTCTCTGACATGTCAAACTCTAGTAGTATTTCCACCATTGGCTTGTTTGTTAGTTCTTCATCTTTCTTCTGCTCCAAAAAGTGAGTATTTTCCAGAATTATGCCTTTAACCTTTTTTCCCCAATCTTTTTATTTAACATTTCTATTTCCAGGGCTTTAAATTAGCCTATTATTTGAAGTATTCTTAACTCCATATCTGCAACCCCCTATTTTCATTTTCTACCTGACATTTTAACCTGTATACCCTAACATTGCCTAGAAAATGAGTCAACCAAAGTTAGAAGAATATCTAATCAATAATCACCCAAAACCCAAATCATTAAAAACTCACAATTTTTATAGCATGGCAATTCTCCACACTTACTCATATGTATTTTTATGATTTCTTTTCCCTTGCCTACCATATTTAAAGTTTGTATACATCCCATCTCTCCTTTCATGTGAGATAATTTCTGTCTTTATTAGTACAGCTTTCACTCGATTGCACTAAAATCTTCAGCAAGTTTATCTTTTTATTGACCAATTGTCAAGACATTAGACTTCCATCTGGGAGATAGGCTACATGACCATGAGCCAATCTTCTCGGTGCTAAGGCTAACCACTTTCCAATATGAGTCATATTTTACAGAAAATATGTTGTCTCTTTCTTGGTACACTCTTTGTTCAAGGTTTTTCTTCTATTACTTCATCTTTATGTGTCAAAATTCTATTCATCTTTCAAAGTCCACCTCAAAAGTAAATTCTCCATGAATGCCTTCATTGTAGATGATTAAGAGCTCCTCTGAATTTCTACAAAATTCTTACCAAAAACGTAGGTAAAATAGGAAAGGTGAATAAGGGCATTTTCTGTGAAATGATTTAAATTTCTCATCACATTATTTACACAAAAAAAATTTCTGTAGTTGACTCTAAATAGTAGCAAACAATTTGTAAAGAAAATAGTATTTCTGGATATTTCAGGAGTTTGAGACCAGCCTGGGCAACATGGTAAGACCCCATCTCTACAAAAAATACAAAAATTAGCTGAGTATGGTGGTGTGCGCCTGTAGTCCCAGCAACTTCGGAGGCTGAGGTAGGAAGATCACTTGAGCCCAGGAGGCAGAGGTTGCAGTGAGCCCAGATTGTGCCAGTGCACTGCATCCTGGGCTACAGATTGAGACCCTGGCTCAAAAAAAAAAAATAATAATAATAATAATAATAATAATTGATGAATACAGTTTGGGTGGCTAAGGAGGATAAATCAACTTCAAGTATTTCCCAATTTAGGGAATTCCTATTTAGGGTATTTAAAACTTTCTTAATAATACACTAGGAAGGTTTTAAATATACATGCATGTAACCATAAAAACAAAGCAATGAAAACAGAATTACAATTACCATCTTTGAAGGTCAAAGATATTTATAGATTTTTCCACAAAACAATATTCTTTCAACAAGAGCAGCAAACCTGGTCTGCTTGTGCTGAATGACATATTACTGCTCGATGGTAAATAATTATATTGATTACCAAACAGATTTTTGACTTTGTATACCTCTACCCTTATTCACATTGAAAAGAAAACAGTAACATATCCTAAAATGATTTCCTAAAGTATATTAGAATATTAGGAACAGTGAAAATTGATCATCAGTTCTGGGTTTTATTTTATTTTATTTTATTATTTCATTTTATTTTATTTTTGAGGCAAGGTATTGCTCTGTCACCTAGGCTGGAGTTCAGTGGCATGATAACTGCAGCTTGGAGCTCCTAGGCTCATGTGATCCTCCCACCTCAGCCTCTTGAGTAGCTGACACTACAGACACACATCACCATGCACAGCTAATTTTACAAAGTCTCTACAAAAGATGCACAAGCTGCTCTCAAACTCCTAGACTGAAGGAATCCTCCTGACTTGGCCTCCTGAAATGCTGGGATTAGAGGTGTATGCCACCACGCCCAGTTAACTATCTTTTTTTAACTAACCAAATTATTTGTAAAAATTTTTTTAAAGTCTGGACAATTAGGTTATTGTTTCATTAATGTCCCTAATACAGTACTGGATTAATAAATCATGATATATCCATAAAACAAAATAAGATGCAAATACTTTTTAAAATAAGAAAGCAAATAATCAAAAAGAAGGAATAAGCGCTAATGAAATAATATGCCACAAAACCCAATATATAATTTAGGCTGGATGCGGTGGGTCATGCCTGTAATCCCAGCACTTTGGGAGGCTGAGGCAGGCAGATCACTTGAGCCCAAGATTTCAAGACCAGCCAGGGTAACATGGTGAAACTCTGTTTCTACTAAAATATATATATATATATAGAGAGAGAGAGAGAGCCCAGCATGGTTGCCAGCGTCTTTAATCTCAGCTACTTGGGTGACTGAAGCATGAGAATCGCTTGAACCAGAGAGGCGGATTTTGCAGTGAGCCAAGATCGCACCACTGCACTCCAGCGAGGGCGACAGAGTAAAACTCTGTCAAAAAAAAAAAAAAAAATACATAATTTAAAGTGGAAAAACAAACAAAAAGTGCAGAAGGGTAGGTTTCTACTGTAATCACTTCTTTTTTTAAAAAAAAGGAAGATGAAAGGCAGGCTGGGTGTGGTTGCTCATGTCTGTAATCCCAACACCTTGGGAGGCCAAGGTAGGAGGATCACTTGAAGCCAGGAGTTCAAGACCAGCCTGGGAAACAAGACGCCACTCTGTCTCTACAAAAATAAAACAAAATTAGCTGGGTGCAATGACATTCAGACTGTATTTCCAGCTACTCCAGAGGCTGAGACGGGAGGATCCTGTGAGGCCAGGACTGCAGTGAGCTATAATCCTGCCACTGCATTTCAGCAGCCTAGGTGATGGAGTGAGATCGTTGTCTCAAAAGAAGAAAAAAGAAAAGAAAAGGAAAAGAAAGAAAAGGAAAGAAAGAAGGAAGGAAGGGAGGGAGGGAAGGAAGGAAGGAAGGGGCAAATTCTAAAATACATATATAGGTAATTTACAATTTGGTGATTGTAAATACACACACATATATATATAATTTGGCAATAATAATCTTGGAATATACAAAAAAAAACTAAAACCGCTTCAGAAATTCGAAAAGGTAAAGTGAATGGTTTGGAGTTGGAGGAGACAACGAGATTTTTTACTATGTACTAGATTTCCCTCTTTGAAATTTTCAATGTGAATATATTTCTTATACAGACAAGGAACAAAATAAAAAATACTATTGAACTGCTATTTAAACTATTTTTAAATTGTTCATATTGATTCATCAAGAACATGGCAAATACATTTCAACAAAGTAAGTGAAAAAGAAGTCCGTACTACACAAATATGATAAAAAGAAGATAAATCGATATAAAAGAAATGTTTAAAATTCAGGTTCTAAATATAAAAAGGCAAAATTGAACAGATGGATTTTGACACATATATTTTATAAAATGAGGACAATACATAGAATAAAATATTAGGTAAAATAGATATATTGAAATTTGTTTATTATAGCATTTATAAGTATTATCAAAATATGGAAATGTAAATACTTGATTTTGTAAATACACTATAGAAGAAAGGTGAATCCATTGATCCAGTTAGCAAAGTCTTTCTCCAAAAATAGAGAGTAGCCAACATAAACCATAGATTTTGATCTACAGTATTACGTATCCCAAAAGTGTATATTAAAAGTACTTCCAAATAATTAGTGCAAATACAACATAACACTAAAAAGTAATAATTAAATTTAAGGAGACAAATTGAACTAATTATTTTTAAAGTGTTGAAAGCAAGATTATTTACGACTCACATTGTCTGAAGAGGAGGGACCCTGAGGAAGGCTGGGACTGAAGGCCATGAGGTCTGTCTTGGGTGGGCCCTCCCCAGAGCACACCCTCTGCCGCCTCCGCTGGGAGAATGACCAGCTCCCCACTGCGCTGGAGCACACCAGAGTGGGCTTTACCAGACCACATGCACCCTCGGAGGACGGCGCTGAGCACCGCAACGCCGTGTACAGCAGCAGGGTAAGCACCAACAGACTGGACACGGAGCAGATGGCGATGATCAGGTACACGTTGACATCCATCAGTGCCACCTCTGGGCCTGCAATGCCCACCGACGCCCGCGACGATGCCTTTGGCGCCTGGGCGCTTTCCACCAGCGACACCAGCACGGTGGCTGTGGCTGTCAGCGAGGGCTCTCCATGGTCCTTCACCAGCACCAGAAGGCGGTGGCGCGGTGCGTCCATCTCATCTAGGGCTCGGGTAGTGCTGATCTCGCCAGTGTACAGCCCCACGCGGAACGGGATGCGCGAACTGGCGGCGACAGGTTGAAATTCGTACGAAAGCCACGCGTTGTAGCCTGAGTCAGCGTCAACTGCACGTACCTTCGCCACAACATGGCCCGCGCCCACAGACCGCGGCACAAGCTCGCTCACAGCGCCACCAATGCCACCCACCCGAGGCGCCAGCAGCACCGGCGCGTTGTCGTTCTCGTCCAGCACGAACACCTGCAGCGTCGCGTTGCTGCTCAGAGACGGCACGCCCGCGTCGCGCGCGCTCACCTGGAACTGCAGCAGCTCCAGTTCCTCGTGGTCTAGCGGCTGCAGTGCGTACACCTTGCCGCTCTCTGCGTGCACCGACACGTAGCTCGACAGCGCGCGCTCGCCCACCCGCCGCTCCACCAGCGAGTAGGACACCAGCGCGTTCTCCTGCGCGTCCGCGTCCCCTGCCGACACAGTGAAGATGTGGCAGCCCGGTGGGTTGTTCTCCTTCACGAACACCGTGTACTCGGACTGTGTGAACGCCGGCGCGTTGTCGTTCACGTCGGCCACCTCCACAGACACGCTGGCCGTGGCCCACAGTGAAGGCGAGCCCCCGTCCCGCGCAGTCACCACCAGCTCATAGGCCGACACGCTCTCGCGGTCCAGGACGCTGTCCAGCACCAATGAATAGTAATTCTTGAAGGTGGACACCAACTTGAAGGGGACGTGGGGCGTTAGGGAGCAGGTAACCTGTCCATTGACTCCAAAATCTCGGTCAAACACGCTAATCAAAGTGATGACTGTACCTGGCTGGGCATCCTCTGAAATAGGGAGAGACAGGGAAGTGAGAGTCAACTGTGGAGCATTGTCATTTACATCCACAACTTCCACAAGAACTGTACAATGACCAGCCAGTGGTGGGAAGCCTTTATCGACAGCCTCTACTGGGATCTTGTGTGCTCTACTTTCTTCAAAATCCATATGTCCTATCACTGTGATTGCCCCACTTACGGGGTCCATGTGGAACTTGGATTTTATATCTGGAGAAACATCACTGGAGAAAGAGTAAATAATATCCCCATTCAAGCCTTCGTCTAAATCTGAGGCATTGGGGTGAATCACCAGCGTTCCGATAGAAGCGTTTTCTGGTAATTTCACCGTATAGAGGGTTCTGTCGAACACTGGGGCATTGTCATTGACGTCCAGTACTGTGATGAGTAACTGAACGGTGCCAGTCAGTTCAGGTTTGCCTCCATCGGTGGCCGTGAGCAATAAATGAAGCTCCGGAGTTTCTTCTCTGTCCAAAGGTTTCCGTAATACAAGCCCAAGAGGTTTTACCTGCTGGTTGCTGGTT
>NW_020257638.1:0-3391 GCF_003255815.1 Theropithecus gelada
TTTGTTTCTCACCATAGCCATCTATGGGCTTCCAAATATCACTTTGCCAATTCCACAAAAACAGGCTTAGCGAGCGGCTTCTTGAGGTGAAAGCTGTAACTCTGTGAGATGTAGTAGCAGAACACTAAGCAGTTTCTCAGAAAGCTTCTTTCTAGATTCCAGATTTCATCTGACGATATTTCCTTTTTCACCATAGCCCTCTATGGGCTTCCAAATATCACTTTGCAAATTCCACAAGAACTGTCTAAGTGAAAGGCTGCTTGGAGAGAAAGCTGTAACTCTGTGAGATGACTTCAGAGAACACAAAGAAGTTTCTCAGAAAGCTTCTTTCTCTTTATTATCGGAGGATATTTCCTTTGGCCCTCAAGTCTTCAAAGGGATCCGAAATATCTGTTCTCAGATTCCACAGAAATAAGGCTAGCAAAGAGATGCACGAAATACAGATGTATCTCTGTGAGTGGAAGTCACACAAGACAAAGCAGTTTCTGGAAAAATTTTTCCACTTTATCTCTGAGGATATTTTCTTTTTCACCATACCCCTCTATGTGCTTCAAAATATCACTTTGTCAATTCCACAAGAACAGGCTTAACGAGCGACTTCTTGAGGGGCAAGCTGTAACTCTGTAAGATGAAGTAACAGAAAACTGAGCAGCCTCTCAGAAAGTTTCTTTCCAGATTTCATCTGAGGATATTTCCTTTATCACCGTAGCCCTCTATGGGCTTCCAAATATCACTTTGCAAATTCCACAAGAAGTGCCTTAGCCAAAGATTTCTTGAAGGGAAAGCTGTAACTCTGTGAGATGATTTCACAGCACACAAAGAAGTTTCTCAGAAACCTTCTTTCTCTTTGTTATCGGAGGTTATTTCCTTGGCCCCATAGTCTTCAAAGGGATCTCAAATATCTGTTCTCAGATTCCACAGAAATAAGGCTACCAAAGAGATCCACGAAATACAGATGTAACTCTGTGAGTGGAAGTCACACATCACAAAGCAGTTTCTCAGAAAGCTTCTTTCCAGTGTATCTCTGAGGATATTTTCTTTTTCACCGTAGCCCTCTAAGGGCTTCCAAATATCACTCTGCCAATTCCACAAGAACAGGCTTAGCGAGCGGCTTCTTGAGGCGAAAGCTGTAACTCTGTGAGATGAATTAACAGAACACTAAGCAGTTTCTCAGAGGGCTTCTTTCCATATTTCATATGAAGATATTTCCTTTTTCACCATAGCCCTCTATGGGCTTCCAAATATCACTTTGCCAATTCCACAAGAACTGTCTTAGCGAAAGGCTTCTTGGGTGGAAAGCTGTAACTCTGTGAGATGATTTCACAGACACGAAGAAGTTTCTCAGAAAGCTCCTTTCTCTTTGTTATCGGAGGATATTTCCTTTGGCCCTGTAGTCTTCAAAGGGATCCGAAATATCTGTTCTCAGATTCCACAGAAATAAGGCTAGCAAATAGATTCACGAAATACAGATGTAACTCTGTGATTGGAAGTCACACATCACAAAGTAGTTTCTCAGAAAGCTTTTTTCCAGTTTTTCTCTGAGGATATTTTGTTTCTCACCATAGCCCTCTATGGGCTTCCAAATATCACTTTGCCAACTCCACAAAACCAGGCTTAGCGAGCGGCTTCTTCAGGTGAAAGCTGTAAATCTGTGAGATGAATAAAGAGAACACTAAGCACTTTCTCAGAAAGCTTCTTTCCAGATTTCATAGGAGGATATTTCCTTTTTCACCATAGCCCTCTATGGGCTTCCAAATATCCCTTTCCAAATTCCACAAGAACTGTCTTAGTGAAAGACTTCTTGAGGAGAAAGCTGTAACTCTCTGAGATGATTTCACAGAACACAAAGAAGTTTCTCAAAAAGCTCCTTTCTCTTTGTTATCGGAGGATATTTCCTTTGACCCTATAGTCTTCAAAGGGATCCGAAATATCTGTTCTCTGATTCCACAGAAATAAAGCTAGCAAAGAGATCCACGAAATACAGATATAACTCTGTGAGTGGAAGTCACACATCACAAAGCACTTTCTCAGAAAGCTTCTTTCCAGTTTATCTCTGATGATATTTTCTTTTTCACCATAGCCCACTATGGGCTTCAAAATATCACTTTGCCAATTCCACAAGAACACGCTTAGTGAGCGGCTTCTTGAGGGGAAGCTGTAACTCTGTGAGATGAATTAACAGAACACTAAGCAGTTTCTCAGAAAGCTTCTTTCCAGATTTTGTCTGAGGATGTTTCCTTTTTCACCTTAGCCCTCTATGGGCTTCCAAATATCCCTTTGCACATTCCACATGAAGTGTCTTAGCGAAAGGCTTCTTCAGGGGAAAGCTGTAACTCTGGGAGATGATTTCACAGAACACAAACAAGTTTCTCAGAAAGCTTCTTTCTCTTTGTTATCCGAGGATATTTCCTTTGGCCCTATAGTCTTCAAAGGGATCCGAAATATCTGCTCTCAGATTCCACAGAAATAAGGCTAGCAAAGAGATCCACGAAATACAGATGTAATTCTGTGAGTGGAAGTCACACTTCACAAAGCAGTTTCACAGAAAGCTTCTCTCCAGTATTTCTCTGAGGATATTTTCTTTCTCTCCGTAGCCCTCTACGGGCTTCGAAATATCACTTTGCAAATTCCACAAGAACAGGCTTAGCGAGCGCCTTCTTGAGGGGATAGCTGTTACTCTGTGAGATGAATTAACAGAACACTAAGAAGTTTCTCAGAAAGCTTCTTTCCAGATTTCATCGGACGATATTTCCTTTTTCACCATAGCCCTCTATCGGCTTCCAAATATCAGTTTGCAAATTCCACAAGGACTGTCTTAACGAAAGGCTTCTGGAGGGGAAAGCTGTAACTCTGTGAGATGATTTCACAGAACACAAAGAAGTTTCTCAGAAAGCTTCTTTCTCTTTTTTATCAGAAGCTATTTCCTTTGGCCCTATAGTCTTCAAAGGGATCCGAAATATCTGTTCTCAGATTCCACAGAAATAAGGCTAGCATTATGTTTATTGATTTGCGAATGTTGAACCAAAGACAAGAACCACATGATTATCTCAATAGATGCAGAAAAGGCTTTTGAGAAAATTCAACAACCTTTCATGCTAAAAACGCTCAATAAATTCGGTATTGATGGAACGTACCTCAAAATCATAAGAGCTATTTATGGCAACCCCACAGCCAATGTCATACTGAATGGGCAAAAACTGGAAAAATTCCCTTTGAAAACTGGCACAAGAGAGGGATGCCCTCTCTCGCCATTCCTATTCAACATAGTTTTGGAAGTTCTGGCTAGGGCAATCAGGCAAGAGAAAGAAATCAAGGGTATTCAGTTAGGAAAAGAAGAAGTCAAATTGTCCCTGTTTGCAGATGACATGATTGTATATTTAGAAAACCCCAT
>NW_020257638.1:32461-50565 GCF_003255815.1 Theropithecus gelada
TGCTATAAAGACACATGCACATGTATGTTTAATGCAGCACTATTCACAATAGCAAGGACTTGGAATCAACCCAAATGTCCATCAGTGACAGATTGGATTAAGAAAATGTGGCACATATACACCATGGAATACTATGCAGCCATAAAAAGGATGAGTTTGCGTCCTTTGTAGGGACATGGATGCAGCTGGAAACCATCATTCTTAGCAAACTATCACAAGAACAGAAAACCAAACAGCGCATGTTCTCACTCATAGGTGGGAACTGAACAATGAGATCACTTGGACTCAGGAAGGGGAACATCACACACCGGGGCCTATCATGGGGAGGGGGTCGGGGGGAGGGATTGCATTGGCAGTTATACCTGATGTAAATGACGAGTTGATGGGTGCAGCAGACCAACATGGCACAAGTATACATACGTAAAAAACCTGCACGTTATGCACATGTACCCTACAACTTAAAGTATAATAATAATAAATAAATTAAAAAAAAAAAAAGCAGTGTCTCAGAAAGCTTCTTTCCACTTTTTCCCTTAGGATATTTTCTTTTTCACCATAGTCTTCTATCGGCTTCCAAATATCACTTTGCGAATTCCACAAGAACAGGCTTAGCGAGCGGTTTCTTGAGGGAAGAGCTGTAACTCTGTGAGATGAATTAACAGAACACTGAGGAGTTTCTCAGAAAGCTTCTTTCCTGATTTCATCGGAGGATATTTCCTTTTTCACCATAGCCCTCTATGGGCTTCCAAATATTACTTTGCAAATTCCACAAGAACTGTCTTAGCGGAAGGCTTCTTGAGAGGAAAGCTGTAACTCTCTGAGATGATTTCACAGAACACAAAGAAGTTTGTCAGAAAGCTTCTTTCTCTTTGTTATCGGAGGATATTTCCGTTGGCCCTATAGTCTTCAAAGGGATCCGAACTATCTGTTCTCAGATTCCACAGAAAGAAGGCTAGCAAAGAGATCCATGAAACACAGATGTAACTCTGTGAGTGGAAGTCTCACATCACAAAGCAGAGTCTCAGAAAGCTTTTTTCCCGTTTTTTGCGGAGGATATTTTCTTCTTCACCATAGCCCTTTATGGGCTTCCAAATATCACATTGCGAATTCCAGAAGAACAGGCTAAGCGAGCGGCTTCTTGCGTGGAAAGCTGTAACTCTGTGAGATGAATTAACAGAACACTAAGCAGTTTCTCAGAAAGCTTCTTTCCAGATGTCATCGGAGTATATTTCCTTTCTAACCAGCGCCCTCTATGGGCTTCCAAATATCAATTTGCAAATTCACAAGAACTGTCTTAGCAAAAGGCTTCTTGAGGGGAAAGCTGTAACTCTGTGAGATGATTTCACAGAACACAAAGAAGTTTCTCAGAAAGCTTCTTTCTCTTTTTTATCAGAGGAAATTTCCTTTGGCCCTATAGTCTACAAAGGGATCTGAACTATCTGTTCTCACATTCCACAGAAATAAGGCTAGCAAAGAGATCCATGACATACAGATGTAACTCTGTGAGTGGAATTCACACATCACAAAGCAGTGTCTCATAAAGCTTCTTTCCAGTTTTTCTCTGAGGATATTTTCTTTTTCACCATAGCCCTCTATGGGCTTCCAAATATCACTTTGCGAATTCCACAAGAACAGGCTTAGTGAGCGGCTTCTTTAGGGGAAAGCTATAACTCTGTGAGATGAATTAACAGAACACTACACAGTTTCTCAGAAAGCTTCTTTCCACATTTCATCGAAGGATATTTCCTTTTTCACCAGAGACCCCTATGGGCTTCCAAATATCACTTTGCAAATGCCACAAGAACTGTCTTAGCGAAAGGCTTCTTGAAAGGAAAGCTGTAACTCTGTGAGATGATTTCACAGAACACAAAGAAGTTTCGCAGAAAGCTTCTTTCTCTTTTTTATGGGAGGATATTTCCTTTGGCCCTCTAGTCTTCAAAGGGATCCGAAATATCTTTTCTCAGATTCCACAGAATTAAGGCTAGCAAAGGGATCCACGAAATAGAGATATAACTCTGTGAGTGGAAGTCACACATCACAAAGCAGTTCCTTAGAAAGCTTCTTTCCAGTTTTTCTCGGAGGATATTTTCTTTTTCTTCCAGCCTTCTATGGGCTTCCAAATATCACTTTGCGTATTCCACAAGAACAGGCTTAGCGAGCGGCTTCTTCGGGGGAAAGCTGTAACTCTGTGAGATGAATGAACAGAACACTGAGCAGTTTCTCAGAAAGCTTCTTTCCAGATTTCATCGGAGGATATTTCCTTTTTCTCCAGCGCCCTCTATGGGCTTCCAAATATCACCTTCAAATTCCACAAGAACTGTCTTAGCGAATGGATTCTTGAGGGGAAAGCTGTAACTCTGTGAGATGATTTCGCAGAACACAAAGTAATTTCTCAGAAAGTTCTGTCTCTTTTTTATCGGAGGATATTTCCTTTGGACCTATAGTCTTCAAAGGGATCCGAAATATCTGTTCTCAGATTCCACAGAAATAAGGCTGGCAAAGAGATGCACGAAATACAGATATATCTCTGTGAGTGGAAATCACACATCACAAGGCAGTTTCTCAGAAAGCTTCTTTCCAGTTTTTCTCTGAGGATATTTCCTTTTTCACCATAGCCCTCTATGGGCTTCCAAATATCACTTTGCAAATTCCACAACAACTGTCTTAGCGAAAGTCTTCTGGAGGGGAAAGCTATAACTCTCTGGGATGATTTCAGAGAACACAAAGAAGTTTCTCAGAAAGCTTCTTTCTCTTTGTTAACGGAGGATATTTCCTTTGGCCCTATAGTCTTCAAAGGGATCCGAAATGTCTGTTCTCAGATTCCACAGAAATAAGGCTAGTAAAGAGATCCAGGAAATACACATGTACCTCTGTGAGTGGAAGTCACACATCACAAAGCAGTTTCTCAGAAAGCTTCTTTCCAGTTTTTCTCTGAGGATATTTTGTTTTTCACCATAGCCCTCTATGGGCTTCCAAATATCACTTTGCGAATTCCACAAGAACAGGCTTAGCGAGCGGCTTCTTGAGGGGAATGCTGTAACTCTGTGAGACGAATTCACAGAACACTAAGCAGTTTCTCAGAAAGCTACTTTCCAGATTTAATCGGAGGATATTTCCTTTTCCACTAGTGCCCTCTACGGGCTTGCAAATATCACTTTGCAAATTCCACAAGAACTGTCTTAGCGAAAGGCTTCTTGAGGGGAAAGCTGTAACTCTGTGAGGTCATTTCACAGAACACAAAGAAGTTTCCCACAAAGCCTCTTTCTCTTTGTTATCGGAGGATATTTCCTTTGGCCCTCTAGTCTTCAAAGGGATCCGAAATATCTGTTCTGAGATTCCAAAGAAATAAGGCTAGCAAAGAGATCCACGAAATACAGATGTAACTCTGGGAGTCGAAGTCACACATCACAAAGCAGTTTCCCAGAAATTTTTATTCCGGTTTTTCTCTGAGTATATTTTCTTTTTCACCATGGCCCCCTAGGGGTTCCAAATATCACTTTGCCAATTCCACAAGAACAGGCTTAGTGAGCGGACTCTTGAGGCGAAAGCTGTAACTCTGTGAGATGAATTAACAGAACACTAAGCAGTTTCTCAGAAAGTTTCTTTCCAGATTTCATCGGAGGATATTTCCTTTTTCACCATAGCCCTCTATGGGCTTCCAAATATCACTTTGCTAATTCCACAACAACTGTCTTAGGGAAAGTCTTCTTGAGGGGAAAGCTGTAACTCCGTGAGATGATTTCACAGAACACAAAGTGGTTTCTCAGAAAGCTTCTTTGTCTTTGTTATCGGGGGATATTTTCTTAGGTCCTAGAGTCTTCAAAGGGATCCGAAATATCTGTTCTCAGATTCCACAGAAATAAGGCTAGAAAAGAGATCCACGAAATAGAGAGGTAACTCTGTGAGTGGAAGTCACACATCACAAAGCAGTTTCTCAGAAAGCTTCTTTCCAGTTTTTCTCTGAGGATATTTTCTTTTTCACCATAGCCCTCTACTGGCTTCCAAATATCATGTTGCGAATTCCACAAGAACAGGCTTAGCGAGCGGGTTCTTGAGGGGAAAGCTGTAAGTCTGCGACATGAATTCACAGAACACTAAGCAGTTTCTCAGAAATTTTCTTTCCAGATTTCATCGGAGGATATTTCCTTTTTCTCCAGCGCACTCCATGGTTTTCCAAATATCACTTTGAAAATTCCACAAGAACTGTCTTAGCGAAAGGCTTCTTGGGGGAAAAGCTGTAACTCTCTGAGATGATTTCACAGAACACAAAGAAGTTTCTCAGAAAGGTTCTTTCTCTTTGTTATCGGAGGATATTTCCTTTGGCCCTCCAGTCTTCAAAGGGATCTGAAATGTCTGTTCTCAGATTCCACAGAAATAAGGCTAGCAAAGAGATCCACGAAATACAGTTGTAACTCTCATTGGAAGTCACACATCACAAAGCAGTTTCTCATAAAGGTTCTTTCCACTTTTTCTTTGAGGATATTTTCTTTTTCAACATAGCCCTCTATGGGCTTCCAAATATCACTTTGTGAATTCCACAAGAACAGGATTAGCGAAAGGCTTCTTGAGTGGAAAGCTGAAACTCTGTGAGATGATTTCTCAGAACACAAGGAAGTTCCTCAGAAAGCTTCTTTCTCCTTGTTATCACAGGATATTTCCTTTGGCCCTACACTCTTCAAAGGGATCTGAAATATCTGTTCTCAGATTCCACAGAAATAAGGCTAGCAAAGAGATGTACGAAATACAGGTGTAACTCTGTGAGTAGAAGTCACACATCACAAAGCGGTTTCTCAGAAAGCTTCTTTCCATTTTTTCTCTGAGGATATTTTCTTTTTCACCATAGCCCTCTATGGGCTTCCAAATATCCCTTTGCGAATTCCACAAGAACACGCTTGGCGATCGGCTTCTTGAGAGCAATGCTGTAAGTCTGTGAGATGAAGTAACAGAACACTAAGCAGTTTCTCAGACAGCTTCTTTCCAGATTTCATCGGAGGATATTTCCTTTTTCACCATAGCCCTCTATGGGCTTCAAAATTTCACTTTGAAAATTCCACAAGAACTGTCTTAGCGAAAGGCTTCTTGAGGGGAAAGCTGTAAGTCTGTGAGGTGATTTCACAGAACACAAAGAAGTTTCTCATTAAGCTTGTTTCTCTTTGTAATCGGAGGAGATTTCCTTTGGCCCTAGAGACTTCAAAGTGATCCAAAATATCTGTTCTCAGATTCCACAGAAATAAGGCTAGCAAAGAGATTCACGAAATACAGATGTAACTCTGTGAGTGGAAGTCACACATCACAAAGCACTTTCTCAGAAAGCTTCTTTGCAGTATTTCTCTGAGGATATTTTCTTTTTCAAGATAGGCCGCTATGGGCTTCCAAATATCACTTTGCAAATTACACAAGAACAGTTTAAGGGAGAGGCTTCTTGAGGGGAAAGCTGAAACTCTGTGAGATGAATTAACAGAACACTAAGCAATTTCTCAGAAAGCTTCTTTCCAGATTTCATGGGAGGATATTTCCTTTTTCACCATAGCCCTCTATGAGCTTCCAAATATCACTTTGCAAATTGCACAAGAAGAGTCTTAGTGAGCGGCTTCTTGAGGGGAAAGCTGTAACTCTGTGAGATGAATTAACAGAACAGTAACCAGTTTCTCAGAAAGCTTCTTTCCAGATTTCATCAGAGGATATTTCCTTTTTCACCATAGCCCTCTATGGACTTCGAATTATCAATTTGAAAATTCCACAAGAATTGTCTTAGCGAAAGGATTCTTGATTGGAAAGCTGTGACTCTGTGAGATGATTTCACAGAACACAAAGAAGTTTCTCAGAAAGCTTCTTTCTCTTTTTTATGCTAGGATATTTCCTTTGGCACTAGAGTCTTCAAAGGGATCCGAAATATCTCTTCTCAGATTCCACAGACATAAGGCTAGCAAAGAGATCCACGAAATACAGATGTAACTCTGTGAGAGGAAGTCACACATCACAAAGCAGTTTCTCAGAAAGCTTCTTTCCAGTTTTTCTCTGAGGATATTTCCTTTTTCACCATAGCACTCTATGGGCTTCCAAATATCACTTTGCGAATTCCACAAGAACTGTCTTAGCGAGCGGCTTCTTGAGGCGAAAGCTGTAACTCTGTGAGATGAATTAACACAACACTAAGCAGTTTCTCAGAAAGTCTCTTTCCAGATTTCATCGGAGGATATATCCTTTTTCACCATTGAACTCTGTGGGCTTCCAAATATCACTTTGCAAATTCCACAAGAACTGTCATAGCGAAAGGCTTCTTGAGGGGAAAGGTGTAACTCTGTGAGATGATTTAACAGAACACAAAGAAGTTCCTCAGAAAGCTTCTCTCTCCTTGTTATCACAGGATATTTCCTTTGGACCTACACTTTTCAGAGGGATCCGAAATATCTGTTCTCAGATTCCACAGAAATAAGGCTAGCAAAGAGATCCACGAAATACAGATGTAACTCTGTGAGTGGAAGTCACACAACACAAAGCAGTTTCTCAGAAAGCTTCTTTCCAGATTTCATCGGAGGATATTTCCTTTTTCACCATAGTCCTCTATGGGCTTCCAAATATCACTTTGCAAATTCCACAACAACAGGCTTAGCGAGCGGCTTCTTGAGGGGAAAGCTGTAACTCTGTGAGATGATTTCACAGAACACAAAAAGTTTCTTAGAAAGCTTCTTACTCTTCCTTATCGGAGGATATTTCCTTTGGCCCTCTAGTCTTCAAAGGGATCCGAAATATGTGTTCTCAGATTCCACAGAAATAAGACGAGCAAAGAGATCCCCGAAATACAGATGTAACTCTGTGAGTGGAAGTCACACATCACAAAGGAGTTTCTCAGAAAGCTTCTTTCCAGTCTTTCTCTGAGGATATTTTCTTTTTCACCATAGCCATGTATGGGCTTCCAAATATCACTTTGCGAATTCCACAAGAACAGGCCTAGCGAGCGGCTTATTGAGGGGAAAGCTCTAACTCTGTGAGATGAATTAACAAAACACTAAGAAGTTTCTTAGAAAGCTTCTTTCCAGACTTCATCGGAGGATATTTCCTTTCTCACCAGGGCCCTCCATGGGCTTCCCAATATCACTTTTCAAATTCCACAACAACTGTCTTAGCAAAAGGCTTCTTGAGGGGAAAGTTGTACCTCTGTGAGATGATTTAACAGAACAGAAAGGAGTTTCTCAGAAAGCTTCTTTCTCTTTGTTATCGGAGGATATTTCCTTTGGCCCTGCAGTCTTCAAAGGGATCCGAAATATCTGTTCTCAGATTCCACAGAAATAAGGCTACCAAAGAGATCCATGAAATACAGATGCAGTTCTGTGAGTGGAAGTGAAACATCACAAAGCAGTTTCTCAGAAAGCTTCTTTCTAGTTTTTCTCTGAGGATATTTTCTTTTTCACCATAGCCCTGTAAGGGCGTAGAAATATCACTCTGTGGATTCTACAGGAACAGGCTTAGGGAGCGACTTCTTGAGGGGAAAGCTGTAACTCTGTGAGATGAATCAGTAGAACACTGAGGAGTTTCTCAGAAAGCTTCTTTCCAGATTTCATCGGAGGATATTTCCTTTTTTACCATAGCCCTCTATGGGCTTCAAAATGTAACTTTGCAAGTTCCACAAGAACTGTCTTAGCGAAAGGCTTCTTGATGGGAAAGCTATAGCTCTGTGAGATGATTTCACAGAACACAAAGAAGTTTCTCATAAAGCTTCTTTCTCTTTGTTATCGGAGGATATTTCCTTTGCCCTCTAGTCTTCAAAGGGATCCGAAATATCTGTTCTCAGATTCCACAGAAATAAGGCTAGCAAAGAGATCCAAGACATACAGATGTAACTCTGTGAGTGGAAGTCTGACATAACAAAGCACTTTCTCAGAAAGCTTCTTTCCAGTTTTTCTCTGAGGATATTTTCTTTTTCACCATTGCTCTCTATGGGCTTCCAAATATCACTTTGCGAATTCCACAAGCACAGGCTTAGCGAGCGGCTTCTTGAGGGGAAAGCGGTAACTCTGTGAGATGAATCAACAAAACACTAAGCAGTTTCTCAGAAAGCTTCTTTCCAGATTTCATCTGAGGATATTTCTTTTTTCACCGTAGCCCTCTATGGGCTTCCAAATATCACTTTGCAAATTCCACAAGAACTGTCTTAGCGAAAGGCTACTTAAGGGGAAAGCTGTAACTCTCTGAGATGATTTCACAGAACACAAAGAAGTTTCTCAGAAAGCTTCTTTCTCTTTGTTATCGGAGGATATTTCCTTTTGCCCCATAGTCTTCAAAGAGATCCGAAATATCTGTTCTCAGATTCCACAGAAATAAGACTATCAAAGAAATCCATGAAATACAGATGTAACTCTGTGAAGGGAAGTCACATTCAAAAAGCAGTTTCATAGAAAGCTTCTTTCCAGTTTTTCTCCGAGGATAGTTGCTTTTTCTCTGTAGCCCTCTATGGGCTTCCAAATATCACTTTGCGAATTCCACAAGAACAGACTTAGCGACAGGCTTCTTGACGGGAAAGCTATAACTCTGTGAAATGAATTAACAGAACACTAAGCAGTTTCTCAGAAAGCTTCTTTCCAGATTTCATCTGAGGATATTTCCTTTTTCACCATAGCCTTTTATGGGCTTCCAAACATCACGTTGCAAATTCCACCAGAACTGTCTTCGCGAAAGGCTTCTTGAGGGGAAAGCTGTAACTCTGTGAGATGATTTCACAGAATACAAAGAAGTTTCTCAGAAAGCTTCTTTCTCTTTGTTATCGGAGGATATTTCCTTTGGCCCTACAGTCTTCAAAGGAATCCGAAATATCTGTTCTCAGATTCCACAGAAATAAGGCTAGCAAAGAGATACACGAAACACAGATGTAACTCTGTGAGTGGAAATCACACATCACAAAGCAGTTTCTCAGAAAGCATCTTTCCATTTTTTCTCTGAGGATATTTTCTTTTTCATCATAGCCCTCTAGGGGCTTGCAAATATCACTTTGCGAATTCCACAAGAACAGCCTTAGCGAGCGGCTTCTTTAGGGGAAAGCTGTAACTCTGTGAGATGAATTAACAGAACACTAAGCAGTTTCTCAGAAAGCTTCTTTCCAGATTTCATCAGAGGATATTTCTTTTTTCACCATAGCCCTCTATGGGCTTGCAAATATCACTTTGCAAATTCCAGAAGAATTGTCTTAACGAAAGGCTTCTTGAGGGGAACGCTGTAACTCTGTGAGATGGTTTCACAGGACACAAAGCCGTTTCTCAGAAAGCTTCCTTCCAGTTTTTCTCTGAGGATATTTTCTTTTTCACCATAGCCCTCTATGGGCTTCAAAATATCACATTTCTAATTGCACAAGAACAGGCTTAGCAGGCGGCTTCTTGAGGTGAAAGCAGTAACTCTGTGAGTGGAAGTCACACATCACAAATCAGTTTCTCAGAACGCTTCTTTCCAGATTTCATCTGAGGATATTTCCTTTTTCACCATAGCCCTCTAGGGGCTTCCAAATATCACTTTGCAAATTCCAAAAGAACTGTCTTAGCGAAAGGCTTCTTGACGTTAAAGCGGTAACTCTGTGAGATGATTTCACAGAACACAAAGCAGTTTCTCAGAATGCTTCTTTCCAGTTTTTCTCTGAGGATATTTTCTTTTTCATCATAGCCCTCTATAATCTTCCAAATATCACTTTGCATATTCCACCATAACTGTCTTAGCGAAAGGCTTCTTAAGGAGAACGCTGTAACTCTGTGAGATACTTTCACAGAACACAAGGAAGTTTCTCAGAAAGCCTCTTTCTCTTTGTTATCGGAGGATACTTCCTATGGCCCTGTAGCCTTCAAAGGGATCCGAACTATCTGTTCTCAGATTCCACAGAAATAAGGCGAGCAAAGAGATTCACGAAACACAGATGTAACTCTGTGAGTGGAAGTCACACATCACAAAGCAGTTTCTCAGAAAGCTTCTTTCCAGTTTTTCTCTGAGGATAGTTTCTTTTTCAGCATAAGCCTCTATGGGTTTCCAAACATCACTTTTCGAATTCCACAAGAACAGGCTTAGCAAGCGGCTTATTGAGGGGAAAACAGTAACTCTGTGAGTGGAAGTGACCCATCACAAAGCAGTTTCTCAGAAAGCTTCTTTCCAGATTTCATCGGAGGATATTTCCTTTTTCACCGTAGCCGTCTATGGGCTTCAAAATATCACTTTGCAAATTCCACAAGGACTGTCTTAGCGAAAGGCTTCTTGAGGGGAAAGCTGTAACTCTGTGAGATGATTTCACAGAAAACAAAGAAGTTTCTCAGTAAGCTTCTTTCTCTTTGTAATCGGAGGGGATTTCCTTTGGCCCTATAGTCTTCAAAGGGATCCGAAATATCTGTTCTCAGATTCCACAGAAATAAGGCTAGCAAACAGATCCACGAAATACAGATGTAACTCTGTGAGTGGAAGTCACACATCACAAAGCACTTTCTCAGAAAGCTTCTTTCCAGTACTTCTCTGAGCATATTTTCTTTTTCAACATACCCCTCTATCGGCTTCCAAATATCACTTTGCGAACTCAACAAGAACAGGCTTAGCGAGCGGCTTCTTGAGGGGAAAGCTGTAACTCTGTGAGATGAATTAACAGAACACTACGCACTTTCTCAGAAAGCTTCTTTCCAGATTTTATCGGAGGATATTTCCCTTTACACCATAGGCCTCTATGAGCTTCCAAATATCAGTTTGCAATTTCCACAAGAACTGTCTAGCGAAATGCTTCGTGAGGGGAATGCTGTAACTGTGTGAGATGATTTCACAGAACACAAAGAAGTTTCTCAGAAAGATTCTTTCTCTTTGTTATCGGAGGATATTTCCATTGGCCCTAGAGTCTTGAAAGGGATCCGAAATATCTGTTCTCAGTTTCCACAGAAATAAGTCTAGCAAAGACATCCAAGAAATACAGATGTAACTCTGTGAGTGGAAGTCACCCATCAAAAAGCAGTTTCTCAGAAAGCTTCTTTCCAGTTTTTCTCTGAGGATATTTCCTTTTTCACCATAGCCCTCTATGGGCTTCCAAATATCACTTTGCGAATTCCACAAGAACAGGCTTAGCGAGCGGCTTCTTGATGGGAAAGCTATAACTCTGTGAGATGAATTTACAGAACACTAAGCAGTTTCTCAGAAAGATTCTCTCCAGATTTCTTCTGAGGATAGTTGCTTTTTCACCGTAGCCCTCTATGGGCTTCCAAATATCACTTTGCAAATTCCACAACAACTGTCTTAGCGAAAGGCTTCTTGAGGGGAAAGCTGTAACTCAGTGACATGATTTCACAGAATACAAAGAAGTTTCTCAGAAAGCTTCTTTCTCTCTGTTATCGGAAGATATTTCCTTTGGCCCTATAGACTTCAAAGGGATCCGAAATATCTGTTCTCAGATTCCACAGAAATAAGGCTAGCAAAGAGATCCACGAAATACAGATGTAACTCTGTGAGTGGAAGTCCCTCATGACAAAGCAATTTCTCAGAAAGTTTCCTTCCAGTTTTTCTCTGAGGATGTATTCTTTTTCACCATAGCCCTCTATGGGCTTCAAATATCACTTTTCGAATTCCCGAAGAACAGGCTTAGCGAGCGGCTTCTTGAGGGGAAAGCTGTAACTCTGTGAGATGAATTAACAGAACACTAAGGAGTTTCTCAGAAAGCTTCTTTCCAGATTTCATGGGAGGATATTTCCTTATTCACCATAGCCCTCTATGGGCTTCCATATATCACTTTGCAAATTCCACAACAACTGTCTTAGCGAAAGGCTTCTTGAGAGGAAAGCTGTAACTCTGTGAGATGATTTCACAGAACACAAAGAAGATTCTCAGAAAGCTTCTTTCTCTTTGTGATCAGAGGATATTTCCTTTGGCCCGATAGCCTTCAAAGGGATCCGAAATATCTGTTCTCAGATTCCACAGAAATAAGGATTGCAAAGAGATCCAAGAAATACACATGTAACTCTGCGAGTGGAAGTCACACATCACAAAGCAGCTTCTCAGAAAGCTTCTTTCCAGTTTTTCTCTGAGGATATTTTCTTTTTCACCATAGCCCTCTATGGGCTTCTAAATATCACTTTTCAAATTCCACAAGAACTGTCTCAGCGAAAGGCCTCTTGAGGGAAAGCTGTAACTCTGTGAGAAGATTTCACAGAACACAAAGAAGTATCTCAGAAAGCTTCTTTCTCTTTGTTATCAGAAGATATTTCCTTTGGCCCTATAGTCTTCAAAGTGATCCGAAATATCTGTTCTCAGATTTAACAGAAATAAGGCTAGCAAAGAGATCCACGAAATACAGAGGTAACTCTGTGAATGGAAGTCACACATCACAAAGCAGTTTCTCAGAAGTCTTCTTTCCAGTTTTTCTCTGAGGATATTTTCTTTTTCAGCAGACGCCTCTATGGGCTTCCAAATATCACTTTTCGAATTCCACAAGAACAGGCTTAGCAATCGGCTTCTTGAGGGGAAAGTAGTAACTCTGTGAGATGATTTCACAGAAATCAAAGAAGTTTCTCAGTAAGCTTCTTTCTCTTTGTAATCGGAGGAGATTTCCTTTGGCCCTATAGTCTTCAAAGGGATCCGAAATATCTGTTCTCAGATTCCATCGAAATAAGGCTGGCAAAGAGATCCACGAAATACAGATGTAACTCTGTGAGTGGAAGTCACACATCACAAAGCACTTTCTCAGAAAGCTTCTTTCCAGTACTTCTCTGAGCATATTTTCTTCTTCAACATACCCCTCTATCGGCTTCCAAATATCACTTTGCGAACTCAACAAGAACAGGCTTAGCAAGCGGCTTCTTGAGGGGAAAGCTGTAACTCTGTGAGATGAATAAACAGAACACTACGCAGTTTCTCAGAAAGCTTCTTTCCAGATTTTATCGGAGGATATTTCCTTTTACACCACAGGCCTCTATGGGCTTCCAAATATCACTTTGCAAATTCCACAAGAACTGTCTTAGCGAAATGCTTCTTGAGGGGAATGCTGTAACTGTGTGAGATGATTTCACAGAACACAAAGAAGTTTCTCAGAAAGATTCTTTCTCTTTGTTATCGGAGGATATTTCCATTGGCCCTAGAGTCTTGAAAGGGATCCGAAATATCTGTTCTCAGTTTCCACAGAAATAAGTCTAGCAAAGACATCCACGAAATACAGATGTAACTCTGTGAGTGGAAGTCACCCATCACAAAGCAGTTTCTCAGAAAGCTTCTTTCCAGTTTTTCTCTGAGGATATTTTCTTTTTCACCATAGCCCTCTATGGGCTTCCAAATATCACTTTGCAAATTCCACAACAACAGTCTAAGCGAGCGGCTTCTTGAGGGGAAAGCTATAACTCTGTGAGATGAATTAACAGAACACTAAGCAGTTTCTCTGAAAGCTTCTTTCCAGATTTCATGGGAGGATATTTATTTTTTCACCATAGCCCTCTATGGGTTTCCAAATATCACTTTACAAATTCCACAAAAACAGGCTTAGCGAGCGGCTTCTTGAGGGGAAAACTGTAACTCTGCGAGATGAATTACCAGAACAGTAAGCAGTTTCTCAGAAAGCTTCTTTCCTGTTTTTCTCTGAGGATATTTTCTTTTTCACCATAGCCCTCTATGGGCTTCCAAATATCACTTTGCGAATTCCACAAGAACAGGCTTAGCGAGCGGCTTCTTGATGGGAAAGCTGTAAATCTGTGAGATGAATTAACAGAACACAAAGAAGTTTCTCAGAAAGCTTCTTTCTCTCTGTCATCGGAGGATATTTCCTTTGGTCCTATAGGCTTCAAAGGGATCCGAAATATCTGTTCTCAGATTCCACAGAAATAAGGCTAGCAAAGAGATCCACGAAATACAGATGTAACTCTGTGAGTGGAAGTCACTCATGACAAAGCAGTTTCTCAGAAAGTTTCCTTCCAGTTTTTCTCTGAAGATATATTCTTTTTCACCATAGCCCTCTATGGGCTTCAAATATCACTTTGCGAATTCCCGAAGAACAGGCTTAGCGAGCGGCTTCTTGAGGGGAAAGCTGTAACTCTGTGAGATGAATTAACAGAACACTAAGCAGTTTCTCAGAAAGCTTCTTTCCAGATTTCATGGGAGGATATTTCCTTATTCACCATAGCCCTCTATGGGATTCCATATATCACTTTGCAAATTCCACAACAACTGTCTTAGCGAAAGGCTTCTTGAGAGTAAAGCTGTAACTCTGTGAGATGATTTCACAGAACACAAAGAAGTTTCTCAGAAATCTTCTTTCTCTTTGTTATCAGAGGATATTTCCTTTGGCCCGATAGCCTTCAAAGTGATCCGAAATATTTGTTCTCAGATTCCACAGAAATAAGGATAGCAAAGAGATCCAAGAAATACACATGTAACTCTGCGAGTGGAAGTCACACATCACAAAGCACTTTCTCAGAAAGCTTCTTTCCAGTTTTTCTCTGAGGATATTTTCTTTTTCACCATAGGCCTCTATGGGCTTCGAAATATCACTTTTCGAATTCCACAAGAACAGGCCTAGCAATCGGCTTCTTGAGGTGAAAGCAGTAACTCTGTGAGTGGAAGTCACACATCACAAAGCAGTTTCTCAGAAAGCTTCTTTCCACATTTCATCGGAGGATATTTCCTTTTTCACCATAGCCATCCATGGGCTTCAAAATATCACTTTGCAAATTCCACAAGGACTGTCTTAGCGAAAGGCTTCTTGAGGCAAATGCTGTAACTGTGTGAGATGATTTCACAGAAATCAAAGAAGTTTCTCAGTAAGCTTCTTTCTCTTTTTTATTGGAGGATATTTCCTTTGCCCCTCTAGTCTTCAATGGGATCCGAAATATCTACTCTCAGTTTCCACAGAAATAAGGCTAGCAAAGAGATCCATGAAATACAGATGTAACTCTGCGATTGGAAATCACACATCACAAAGCAGTTACTCAGAAAGCTTCTTTCCAGTCTTTCTCAGAGGATATTTTCTTCTACACCATAGCCCTGTATGGGCTTCTAAATATCACTTTGTGAATTCCACAAGTACAGGCTAAGTGAGCGTCTTCTTGAGGGGAAACCTGTTACTCTGTGAGATGAATTAACAGAACATTACGCAGTTTCACAGAAAGCTTCTTTCCAGATTTCATCGGAGGATATTTCCTTTTTCACCATAGCCCTCTAAGGGCTTCCAAATATCGAGTTGCCAATTCCACAAGAACTGTCTTAGCGAAAGGCTTCCTGAGGGGTAAACTGTAATTCTGTGAGATGATTTCACAGAACACAAAGAAGTTTCTCAGAAAGCTTCTTTCTCTTTGATATCGGAGGATATTTCCTTTGTCCCTGTGTCTTCACAGGGCTGCGAAATATTTGTTCTCAGGTTCCACAGAAATAAGGCTAGCAAAGAGATCCACGAAATACAGATGTAACTCTGTGAGTGGAAGTCACACCTCAAAAAGCAGTTTCTCAGAAAGCTTCTTTCCAGTTTTTCTCTGAGGATATTTTCTTTTTCACCATAGGCCTCTAAGGCCTTCCAAATATCACTTTGCCAATTCGCCAAGAACAGGCTTAGCGAGTGGGTTCTTGAGGGGAAAGCTGTAACTCTGTGAGATGAATTAGCAGAACACTAAGCAGTTCCTCGGAAAGCTTCCTTACAGATTTCATCGGAGGATATTTCCTTTTTTACCATAGCCCTCTATGGGCTTCCAAATATCACTTTGCAAATTCAACAAGCACTGTCTTAGCGAAAGGCTTCTTGAGGGGAAAGCTGTAATTCTGTGAGATGATTTCACAGAACACAAAGAAGTTTCTCAGAAAACTTCTTTCTCTTTGTTATCGGAGGACATTGCCTTTGGCCCTCTAGTCTGCAAAGGGATCCGAAATATCTCTTCTCAGATTCCACAGAAATAAGGCTAGCAAAGAGATCCACGAAATACAGATGTAACTCTGTGAGTGGAAGTCACACATCACAAAGCAGTTTCTCAGAGAGCTTCTTTCCAGTTTTTCTCTGAGGATATTTTCTTTTTCACCATAGCCCTCTATGGACTTCCAAATATCACTTTTCAAATTCCACAAGAACTGTCTTAGCGAAAGGATTCTTGAGGGGAAAGCTGTAAATCTGTGAGAAAATTTCACAGAACACAAAGAAGTTTCTCATAAAGCTTCTTTCTCTTTGTTATCGGAGGATATTTCCTTTGGCCCTAGTGTCTTCAAAGGCATCGGAAATATCTGCTCTCAGATTCCACAGAAATCAGGCTAGCAAAGAGATCCACGAAATACAGATGTAATCTGTGAGTGGAAGTCACACATCACAAAGCAGTTTCTCAGAAAGCTTCTTTCCATTTTTTCTCTGAGGATATTTTCTTTCTCACCCTAGCCCTCTATGGGCTTCCAAATATCACTTTGCATCATCCACAAGAACAGGCTTAGCGAGCGGCTTCTTGAGGGGAAAGGTGTAACTCTGTGAGATGAATTAACAGAACACTAAGCAGTTTCTCAGAAAGCTTCTTTCCAGATTTCATCTGAGGATATTTCCTTTTCCACCATAGCCCTCTATGGGCTTCCAAATATCAGTTTGCAAATTCCAAAAGAATTGTCTTAGCGAAAGGCTTCTGGAGGGGAAAGCTGTAAGTCTGTGAGATGATTTCACAGAACACAAAGCAGTTTCTCCGTAAGCTTCTTTCCAGTTTTTCTCTGAGGATATTCTCTTATTCACCATAGCCCTCTATGGGCTTCCAAATATCACTTTGCGAATTCCACAACAACAGGCTGAGCAAGCGGCTTCTTAGGGGTAAGCAGTATCTCTGTGAGTGGAAGTCACACATCACAAACCAGTTTCTCAGAGAGCTTCTTTCCAGATTTCATCTGAGGATATTTCCTTTTTCACCATAGCCGTCTACGGGCTTCCAACTATCACTTTGCAAATTCCACAAGGACTGTCTTAGCGAAAGGCTTCTTGAGGGGAAAGCTGTAACTCTGTGAGATGATTTCACAGAACACAAAGAAGTTTCTCAGTAAGCTTCTTTCTCTGTGTAATCGGAGGAGATTCCCTTTGGCCCTAGAGTCTTCAAAGGGATCCGAAGTATTTGTTCTCAGATTCCACAGAAATAAGGCTAGCAAAGAGATCCACGAAATAAAGATGTAACTCTGTGAGTGGAAGTCACACATCACAAAGCATTTTCTCAGAAAGCTTCTTTCCAGTATTTCTCTGAGGATATTTTCTTTTCAACATAGCCCTCTATGGGCTTCCAAATATCACTTTGCGAATTCCACGAGAACAGGCTTAGGGAGCGGCTTCTTGAGGGGAAAGCTGTAACTCTGTGAGATGAATTAACAGAACACTAAGCAGGTTCTCAGAAAGCTTCTTTCCAGATTTTATCGTAGGATATTTCCTTTTACACCATAGCCCTCTATGGGCTTCCAAATATCACTTTGCAAAATCCACAAGAACTGTCTTAGCGAAAGGCTTTTTGAGAGGAGAGCTGTAATTCTGTGAGATGATTTCACAGAACACAAAGAGATTTCTCAGAAAGCTTCTTTCGCTTTGTTATCGAATCATATTTCCTTTGGACCTATAGTCTTCAAAGGGATCCGAAATATCTCTTCTCAGATTCCACAGAAATAAGCCTAATAAAGACGTTTACGATATACAGATGTAACTCTGTGAGTGGAAGTCACACATCACAAAACAGTTTCTCAGAAAGCTTCTTTCCAGTTTTTCTATGGGGATATTTTCTTTTTCACCATAGCCCTCTATGGGCTTCCAAATATCACTTTGCGAATTCCCGAAGAACAGGCTTAGCGAGCGGCTTCTTGAGTGGAAACCTGTAACACTGTGAGATGAATTAACAGATCACTAAGCAGTTTCTCAGAAAAATTCTTTACAGATTTCATGGGAGGATATTTCCTTTTCCACCGTAGCCCACTATGGGCTTCCAAATATCGCTTTGCAAATTTCACAAGCACTGTCTTAGCGAAAGTCTTCTTGAGGGGAAAGCTGTAACCCTGTGACATGATTTCACAGAACACAAAGAAGTTTCTCAGAAAGCTTCTTTCTCTTTGTTATCGGAGGATATTTCCTTTGGCCCTCTAGTCTTCAAAGGGATCCGAAATATCTGATCTCAGATACCACAGAAATAAGGTTA
>NW_020257639.1:0-18103 GCF_003255815.1 Theropithecus gelada
TAACCTTATTTCTGTGGTATCTGAGATCAGATATTTCGGATCCCTTTTAAGACTAGAGGGCCAAAGGAAATATCCTCCGATAACAAAGAGAAAGAAGCTTTCTGAGAAACTTCTTTGTGTTCTGTGAAATCATGTCACAGGGTTACAGCTTTCCCCTCAAGAAGACTTTCGCTAAGACAGTGCTTGTGAAATTTGCAAAGCGATATTTGGAAGCCCATAGTGGGCTACGGTGGAAAAGGAAATATCCTCCCATGAAATCTGTAAAGAATTTTTCTGAGAAACTGCTTAGTGATCTGTTAATTCATCTCACAGTGTTACAGGTTTCCACTCAAGAAGCCGCTCGCTAAGCCTGTTCTTCGGGAATTCGCAAAGTGATATTTGGAAGCCCATAGAGGGCTATGGTGAAAAAGAAAATATCCCCATAGAAAAACTGGAAAGAAGCTTTCTGAGAAACTGTTTTGTGATGTGTGACTTCCACTCACAGAGTTACATCTGTATATCGTAAACGTCTTTATTAGGCTTATTTCTGTGGAATCTGAGAAGAGATATTTCGGATCCCTTTGAAGACTATAGGTCCAAAGGAAATATGATTCGATAACAAAGCGAAAGAAGCTTTCTGAGAAATCTCTTTGTGTTCTGTGAAATCATCTCACAGAATTACAGCTCTCCTCTCAAAAAGCCTTTCGCTAAGACAGTTCTTGTGGATTTTGCAAAGTGATATTTGGAAGCCCATAGAGGGCTATGGTGTAAAAGGAAATATCCTACGATAAAATCTGGAAAGAAGCTTTCTGAGAACCTGCTTAGTGTTCTGTTAATTCATCTCACAGAGTTACAGCTTTCCCCTCAAGAAGCCGCTCCCTAAGCCTGTTCTCGTGGAATTCGCAAAGTGATATTTGGAAGCCCATAGAGGGCTATGTTGAAAAGAAAATATCCTCAGAGAAATACTGGAAAGAAGCTTTCTGAGAAAATGCTTTGTGATGTGTGACTTCCACTCACAGAGTTACATCTTTATTTCGTGGATCTCTTTGCTAGCCTTATTTCTGTGGAATCTGAGAACAAATACTTCGGATCCCTTTGAAGACTCTAGGGCCAAAGGGAATCTCCTCCGATTACACAGAGAAAGAAGCTTACTGAGAAACTTCTTTGTGTTCTGTGAAATCATCTCACAGAGTTACAGCTTTCCCCTCAAGAAGCCTTTCGCTAAGACAGTCCTTGTGGAATTTGCAAAGTGATAGTTGGAAGCCCGTAGACGGCTATGGTGAAAAAGGAAATATCCTCAGATGAAATCTGGAAAGAAGCTCTCTGAGAAACTGGTTTGTGATGTGTGACTTCCACTCACAGAGATACTGCTTACCCCTAAGAAGCCGCTTGCTCAGCCTGTTGTTGTGGAATTCGCAAAGTGATATTTGGAAGCCCATAGAGGGCTATGGTGAATAAGAGAATATCCTCAGAGAAAAACTGGAAAGAAGCTTACGGAGAAACTGCTTTGTGTTCTGTGAAATCATCTCACAGACTTACAGCTTTCCCCTCAAGAAGCCTTTCGCTAAGACAATTCTTTTGGAATTTGCAAACTGATATTTGGAAGCCCATAGAGGGCTATGGTGGAAAAGGAAATATCCTCAGATGAAATCTGGAAAGAAGCTTTCTGAGAAACTGCTTAGTGTTCTGTTAATTCATCTCACAGAGTTACACCTTTCCCCTCAAGAAGCCGCTCGCTAAGCCTGTTCTTGTGGATGATGCAAAGTGATATTTGGAAGCCCATAGAGGGCTAGGGTGAGAAAGAAAATATCCTCAGAGAAAAAATGGAAAGAAGCTTTCTGAGAAACTGCTTTGTGATGTGTGACTTCCACTCACAGATTACATCTGTATTTCGTGGATCTCTTTGCTAGCCTGATTTCTGTGGAATCTGAGAGCAGATATTTCCGATGCCTTTGAAGACACTAGGGCCAAAGGAAATATCCTCCGATAACAAAGAGAAAGAAGCTTTATGAGAAACTTCTTTGTGTTCTGTGAAATTTTCTCACAGATTTACAGCTTTCCCCTCAAGAATCCTTTCGCTAAGACAGTTCTTGTGGAATTTGAAAAGTGATATTTGGAAGTCCATAGAGGGCTATGGTGAAAAAGAAAATATCCTCAGAGAAAAACTGGAAAGAAGCTCTCTGAGAAACTGCTTTGTGATGTGTGACTTCCACTCACAGAGTTACATCTGTATTTCGTGGATCTCTTTGCTAGCCTTATTTCTGTGGAATCTGAGAAGAGATATTTCGGATCCCTTTGCAGACTAGAGGGCCAAAGGCAATGTCCTCCGATAACAAAGAGAAAGAAGTTTTCTGAGAAACTTCTTTGTGTTCTGTGAAATCATCTCACAGAATTACAGCTTTCCCCTCAAGAAGCCTTTCGCTAAGACAGTGCTTGTTGAATTTGCAAAGTGATATTTGGAAGCCCATAGAGGGCTATGGTAAAAAAGGAAATATCCTCCGATGAAATCTGTAAGGAAGCTTTCCGAGGAACTGCTTAGTGTTCTGCTAATTCATCTCACAGAGTTACAGCTTTCCCCTCAAGAACCCACTCGCTAAGCCTGTTCTTGGCGAATTGGCAAAGTGATATTTGGAAGGCCTTAGAGGCCTATGGTGAAAAAGAAAATATCCTCAGAGAAAAACTGGAAAGAAGCTTTCTGAGAAACTGCTTTGTGAGGTGTGACTTCCACTCACAGAGTTACATCTGTATTTCGTGGATCTCTTTGCTAGCCTTATTTCTGTGGAACCTGAGAACAAATATTTCGCAGCCCTGTGAAGACACAGGGACAAAGGAAATATCCTCCGATATCAAAGAGAAAGAAGCTTTCTGAGAAACTTCTTTGTGTTCTGTGAAATCATCTCACAGAATTACAGTTTACCCCTCAGGAAGCCTTTCGCTAAGACAGTTCTTGTGGAATTGGCAACTCGATATTTGGAAGCCCTTAGAGGGCTATGGTGAAAAAGGAAATATCCTCCGATGAAATCTGGAAAGAAGCTTTCTGTGAAACTGCGTAATGTTCTGTTAATTCATCTCACAGAGTAACAGGTTTCCCCTCAAGAAGACGCTCACTTAGCCTGTACTTGTGGAATTCACAAAGTGATATTTAGAAGCCCATACAGGGCTATGGTGTAGAAGAAAATATCCTCTGAGAAAGACTGGAAAGAAGCTTTCTGAGTAACTGCTTTGTGATGTGTGATTTCCAATCGCAGAGTTACATCTGTATTTCATGGATCTCTTTGCTAGCCTTATTTCTGTGGAAACTGAGAGTAGATATTTCGGATCCCATTGAAGACTAGAGGGGCAAAGGAAATATCCTCCAATAAAAAAGAGAAAGAAGCTTACTGAGAAACTTCTTTGATTTCTGTGAAATCATCTCACACAGTTACAGCATTTGCCTCAAGAAGCCTTTCGCTAAGACAGTCCTTGTGGAATTTGCAAAGTGATATTTTGAAGCCCATGGATGGCTATGGTGAAAAAGGAAATATCCTCCGATGAAATGTGGAAAGAAGCTTTCTGAGAAACTGCTTTGTGATGTGTGACTTCCACTCACAGAGTTACTGCTTTCACCTCAAGAAGCCGATTGCTAGGCCTGTTCTTGTGGAATTCGAAAAGTGATATTTCGAAGCCCATAGAGGCCTATGGTGAAAAAGAAAATATCCTCAGAGAAAAACTGGAAAGAAGCTTTCTGAGAAAGTGCTTTGTGATGTGTGACTTCCACTCGCAGAGTTACATGTGTATTTCTTGGATCTCTTTGCTATCCTTATTTCTGTGGAATCTGAGAACAAATATTTCGGATCACTTTGAAGGCTATCGGGCCAAAGGAAATATCCTCTGATAACAAAGAGAAAGAAGATTTCTGAGAAACTTCTTTGTGTTCTGTGAAATCATCTCACAGAGTTACAGCTTTACTCTCAAGAAGCCTTTCGCTAAGACAGTTGTTGTGGAATTTGCAAAGTGATATATGGAATCCCATAGAGGGCTATGGTGAATAAGGAAATATCCTCCCATGAAATCTGGAAAGAAGCTTTCTGAGAAACTGCTTAGTGTTCTGTTAATTCATCTCACAGAGTTACAGCTTTCCCCTCAAGAAGCCGCTCGCTAAGCCTGTTCTTCGGGAATTCGCAAAGTGATATTTGAAGCCCATAGAGGGCTATGGTGAAAAAGAATATATCTTCAGAGAAAAACTGGAAGGAAACTTTCTGAGAAACTGCTTTGTCATGAGTGACTTCCACTCACAGAGTTACATCTGTATTTCGTGGATCTCTTTGCTAGCCTTATTTCTGTGGAATCTGAGAACAGATATTTCGGATCCCTTTGAAGCCTATAGGACCAAAGGAAATATCCTCCGATGACAGAGAGAAAGAAGCTTTCTGAGAAACTTCTTTGTGTTCTGTTAATTCATCTCACAGATTTACAGCTTTCCCATCAAGAAGCCGCTCGCTAAGCCTGTTCTTGTGGAATTCGCAAAGTGATATTTGGAAGCCCATAGAGGGCTATGGTGAAAAAGAAAATATCCTCAGAGAAAAACAGGAAAGAAGCTTTCTGAGAAACTGCTTACTGTTCTGGTAATTCATCTCGCAGAGTTACAGTTTTCCCCTCAAGAAGCCGCTCGCTAAGCCTGTTTTTGTGGAATTTGTAAAGTGATATTTGGAAACCCATAGAGGGCTATGGTGAAAAAATAAATATCCTCCCATGAAATCTGGAAAGAAGCTTTCAGAGAAACTGCTTAGTGTTCTGTTAATTCATCTCACAGAGTTATAGCTTTCCCCTCAAGAAGCCGCTCGCTTAGACTGTTGTTGTGGAATTTGCAAAGTGATATTTGGAAGCCCATAGAGGGCTATGGTGAAAAAGAAAATATCCTCAGAGAAAAACTGGAAAGAAGCTTTCTGAGAAACTGCTTTGTGATGGGTGACTTCCACTCACAGAGTTACATCTGTATTTCGTGGATGTCTTTGCTAGACTTATTTCTGTGGAAACTGAGAACAGATATTTCGGATCCCTTTCAAGACTCTAGGGCCAATGGAAATATCCTCCGATAACAAAGAGAAAGAATCTTTCTGAGAAACTTCTTTGTGTTCTGTGAAATCATCTCACACAGTTACAGCATTCCCCTCAAGAAGCATTTCGCTAAGACAGTTCTTGTGGAATTTGCAAAGTGATATTTGGAAGCCCATAGAGGCCTGTGGTGTAAAAGGAAATATCCTCCGATAAAATCTGGAAAGAAGCTTTCTGAGAAACTGCGTAGTGTTCTGTTTATTCATCTCACAGAGTTACAGCTTTCCCCTCAAGAAGCCGCTTGCTAAGCCTGTTCTTGTTGAGTTCGCAAAGTGATATTTGGAAGCCGATAGAGGGGTATGTTGAAGAAGAAAATATGCTCAGAGAAGTACTGGAAAGAAGCTTTCTGAGAAAGTGCTTTGTGATGTGTGACTTCCACTCACAGAGTTACATCTGTATTTCGTGGATCTCTTTGCCAGCCTTATTTCGATGGAATCTGAGAACAGATATTTCGGATCCCTTTGAAGACTATAGGGCCAAAGGAAATCTCCTCCGATTACAAAGAGAAAGAAGCTTACTGAGAAACTTCTTTGATTTCTGTGAAATCATCTCACAGAGTTACTACTTTCCCCTCAAGAAGCCGATTGCTAAGCCTGTTCTTGTGGAATTCGAAAAGTGATATTTGGAAGCCCATAGAGGCGTCTGCTGAAAAAGAAAATATCCTCAGAGAAAAACTGGAAAGAAGACTTCTGAGAAACTGCTTTGTGATGTGTGACTTCCATTCACAGAGTTACCTCTGTATTTCGTGGATCTCTTTGCTAGCCTTATTTCTGTTAAATCTGAGAACAGATATTTCGGATCACTTTGAAGACTATAGGGCCAAAGGAAATATCTTCTGATAACAAAGAGAAAGAAGCTTTCTGAGATACTTCTTTGTGTTCTGTGAAATCTTCTCACAGAGTTACAGCTTTCCCTCAAGAGGCCTTTCGCTGAGACAGTTCTTGTGGAATTTGAAAAGTGATATTTAGAAGCCCATAGAGGGCTATGGTGAAAAAGAAAATATCCTCAGAGAAAAACTGGAAAGAAGCTTTCTGAGAAGCTGCTTTGTGATGTGTGACTTCCACTCGCAGAGTTACATGTGTATTTCTTGGATCTCTTTGCAATCCTTATTTCTGTGGAATCTGAGAACAGATATTTCGGATCCCTTTGAAGGCTATCGGGCCAAAGGAAATATCCTCTGATCACAAAGAGAAAGAAGCTTTCTGAGAATCTTCTTTGTGTTCTGTGAAATCATCTCACAGAGTTACAGCTTTCCTCTCAAGAAGCCTTTCGCTAAGACAGTTGTTGTGGAATTTGCAAAGTGATATATGGAAGCCCATAGAGGGCTATGGTGAATAAGGAAATATCCTCCGATGAAATCTGGAAAGAAGCTTTCTGAGAAACTCCTTAGTGTTCTGTTAATTCATCTCACAGAGTTACAGCTTTCCCCTCAAGAAGCCGCTCGCTAAGCCTGTTCTTCGGGAATTCGAAAAGTGATATTTGAAGCCCATAGAGGGCTATGGTGAAAAAGAATACATCCTCAGAGAAAAACTGGAAGGAAACTTTCTGAGAAATTGCTTTGTCATGAGGGACTTCCACTCACAGAGTTACATCTGTATTTCGTGGATCTCTTTGCTAGCCTTATTTCTGTGGAATCTGAGAACAGATATTTCGGATCCCTTTGAAGCCTATAGGGCCAAAGGAAATATCTTCCGATAACAGAGAGAAAGAAGCTTTCTGAGAAACTTCTTTGTATTCTGTGAAATCATGTCACTGAGTTACAGCTTTCCCCTCAAGAAGCCTTTCGCTAAGACAGTTGTTGTGGAATTTGCAAAGTGATATTTGGAAGCCCATAGAGGGCTACGGTGAAAAAGCAACTATCCTCAGAAGAAATCTGGAGAGAATCTTTCTGAGAAACTGCTTAGTGTTCTGTAAATTCATCTCACAGAGTTATAGCTTTCCCATCAAGAAGCCGCTCGCTAAGCCTGTTCTTGTGGAATTCGCAAAGTGATATTTGGAAGCCCATAGAGGGCTATGGTGAAAAAGGAAATATCCTCAGAGAAAAACTGGAAAGAAGCTTTCTGAGAAACTGCTTTTTGATGGGTGACTTCCACTCACAGAGTTACATCTGTATTTCTTGGATGTCTTTGCTAGACTTATTTCTGTGGAAACTGAGAACAGATATTTCGGATCCCTTTCAAGACTCTAGGGCCAATGGAAATATCCTCCGATAACAAAGAGAAAGAATCTTTCTGAGAAACTTCTTTGTGTTCTGTGAAATCATCTCACACAGTTACAGCATTCCCCTCACGAAGCATTTCGCTAGACAGTTCTTGTGGAAATTGCAAACTGATATTTGGAAGCTCATAGAGGCCTATGGTGTAAAGGGAAATATCCTCCGATAAAATCTGGAAAGAAGCTTTCTGAGAAAGTGCGTAGTGTTCTGTTAATTCATCTCACAGAGTTACAGCTTTCCCCTCAAGAAGCCGCTCGCTAAGCCTGTTCTTGTTGAGTTCGCAAAGTGATATTTGGAAGCCGATAGAGGGGTATGTTGAAAAAGAAAATATGCTCAGAGAAGTACTGGAAAGAAGCTTTCTGAGAAAGTGCTTTGTGATGTGTGACTTCCACTCACAGAGTTACATCTGTATTTCGTGGATCTGTTTGCTAGCCTTATTTCTGTGGAATCTGAGAACAGATATTTCGGATCCCTTTGAAGACTATAGGGCCAAAGGAAATCCCCTCCGATTACAAAGAGAAAGAAGCTTACTGAGAAACTTCTTTGTTTTCTGTGAAATCATCTCACAGAGTTACAGCTTTCCCCTCAAGAAGCCTTTCGCTAAGACAGTCCTTGTGGAATTTGCAAAGTGATATTTTGAAGCCCATAGACGGCTACGGTGAAAAAGGAAATATCCTCCGATGAAATCTGGAAAGAAGCTTTCTGAGAAACTGCTTTGTGATGGGTCACTTCCACTCACAGAGTTACTGTTTTCCCCTCAATAAGCCGCTTGCTAAGCCTGTTCTTGTGGAATTCGAAAAGTGATGTTTGGAAACCCATAGAGGCTTATGCTGAAAAAGAAACTATCCTCAGAGAAAAACTGGAAATAAGCTTTCTGAGAAACTGCTTTGTGATGTGTGACTTCCACTCACAGAGTTACATCTGTGTTTCGTGAATCTCTTTGCTCGCCTTATTTCTGTGGAATCTGAGAACAGATAGTTCGGATCCCTTTGAAGGCTACAGGGCCATAGGAAGTATCCTCCGATAACAAAGAGAAGGAGGCTTTCTGAGAAACTTCCTTGTGTTCTGTGAAAGTATCTCACAGAGTTACAGCGTTCTCCTTAAGAAGCCTTTCGCTAAGACAGTTATGGTGGAATATGCAAAGTGATATTTGGAAGATTATAGAGGGCTATGATGAAAAAGAAAATATCCTCAGAGAAAAACTGGAAAGAAGCATTCTGAGAAACTGCTTTGTGTTCTGTGAAATCATCTCACAGAGTTACCGCTTTAACGTCAAGAAGCCTTTCGCTAAGACAGTTCTTTTGGAATTTGCAAAGTGATATTTGGAAGCCCCTAGAGGGCTATGGTGAAAAAGGAAATATCCTCAGATGAAATCTGGAAAGAAGCGTTCTGAGAAACTGATTTGTGATGTGTGACTTCCACTCACAGAGTTACTGCTTTCACCTCAAGAAGCCGCCTGCTAAGCCTGTTCTTGTGCAATTAGAAATGTGATATTTTGAAGCCCATAGAGGGCTATGGTGAAAAAGAAAATATCCTCAGAGAAAAACTGGAAGGAAGCTTTCTGAGAAACGGCTTTGTGTCCTGTGAAACCATCTCACAGAGTTACAGCGTTCCCCTCAAGAAGCCTTTCGTTAAGACAATTCTTCTGGAATTTGCAAAGTGATTTTTGCAAGCCCATAGAGGGCTATGGTGAAAAAAGAAATATCCTCTGATGAAATCTGGAAAGAAGCTTTCTGAGAAACTGCTTAGTGTTCTGTTAATTCATCTCACAGAGTTACAGCTTTCCCCTAAAGAAGCCGCTCGCTAAGGCTGTTCTTGTGGAATTCGCAAAGTGATATTTGCAAGCCCCTAGAGGGCTATGATGAAAAAGAAAATATCCTCAGAGAAAAAATGGAAAGATGCTTTCTGAGAAACTGCTTTGTGATGTGTGATTTCCACTCACAGAGTTACATCTGTGTTTCGTGTATCTCTTTGCTAGCCTTATTTCTGTGGAATCTGAGAACAGATATTTCGGATTCCTTTGAAGACTGTAGGGCCAAAGGAAATATCCTCCGATAACAAAGAGAAAGAAGCTTTCTGAGAAACTTCTTTGTATTCTGTGAAATCATCTCACAGAGTTACAGCTTTCCCCTCAAGAAGCCTTTCGCGAAGACAGTTCTGGTGGAATTTGCAACGTGATGTTTGGAAGCCCATAAAAGGCTATGGTGAAAAAGGAAATATCCTCAGATGAAATCTGGAAAGAAGCTTTCTGAGAAACTGCTTAGTGTTCTGTTAATTCATTTCACAGAGTTATAGCTTTCCCGTCAAGAAGCCTGTCGCTAAGTCTGTTCTTGTGGAATTCGCAAAGTGATATTTGGAAGCCCATAGAGGGCTACAGAGAAAAAGCAACTATCCTCGGAGAAAAACTGGAAAGAAGCTTTCTATGAAACTGCTTTTTGAATGTGACTTCCCTTCACAGAGTTACATCTGTATTTCATGGATTTCTTTGATAGTCTTATTTCTGTGGAATCTGAGAACAGATATTTCGGATCTCTTTGAAGACTATGGGGCAAAAGGAAATATCCTCCGATAACAAAGAGAAAGAAGCTTTCTGAGAAACTTCTTTGTGTTCTGTGAAATCATCTCAGAGAGTTACAGCTTTCCCCTTAAGTAGCCTTTCGCTAAGACAGTTCTTGTGGAATTTGCAAAGTGATATTTGGAAGCCCATAGAGGGCTACGGTGAAAAAAGAAATATCCTCAGATGAAATCTGGAAAGAAGCTTTCTGAGAAACTGCTTAGTGTTTTGTTGATTCATCTCACAGAGTTACCGCTTTCCCCTCAAGAAGCCGCTCGCTAAGCCTGTGCTTGTGGAATTCGCAAAGTGATATTTGGAAGCCCATAGAGAGCAATGGTGAAAAAGAAAATATCCTCAGAGAAAAACTGGAAAGAAGCTTTCTGAGAAAGTGCTTTGTTATGTCAGACTTCCACTCACAGAGTTACATCTGTATGTCTTGGATCTCTTTGCTAGCCTTATTTCTGTGGAATCTGAGAACAGATATTTCGGATCCCTTTGAAGACTAGAGGGCAAAGGAAATATCCTCCGATAACAAAGAGAAAGAAGCTTTATGAGAAACTTCTTTGTGTTCTGTGAAATCATCTCACAGAGCTATAGCTTTCCCATCAAGAAGCCTTTCGCTAAGACAGTTCTTGTGGAACTTGCAAAGTTACATTTTGAAGCCCATAGAGGGCTATGGTAAAAAAGGAAATATCCTCCGATGAAATCTGGAAAGAAGCTTTCTGAGAAACTCCTCAGTGTTCTACTGATTCATCTCACAGAGTTACAGCTTTCCCCTCAAGAAGTCGCTCCCTAAGCCTGTTCCTGTAGAATCCACAGAGTGATATTTCTACGCCCTTACAGGGCTATGGTGAAAAAGAAAATATCCTCAGAGAAAAACTAGAAAGAAGCTTTCTGAGAAACTGCTTTGTGATGTTTCACTTCCACTCACAGAACTGCATCTGTATTTCATGGATCTCTTTGGTAGCCTTATTTCTGTGGAATCTGAGAACAGATATTTCGGATCCCTTTGAAGACTGCAGGGCCAAAGGAAATATCCTCCGATAACAAAGAGAAAGAAGCTTTCTGAGAAACTCCTTTCTGTTCTGTTAAATCATCTCACAGAGGTACAACTTTCCCCTCAAGAAGCCTTTTGCTAAGACAGTTGTTGTGGAATTTGAAAAGTGATATTGGGAAGCCCATGGAGGGCCCTGGTGAGAAAGGAAATATCCTCCGATGAAGTCTGGAAAGAAGCTTTCTAAGAAACTTCTTAGTGTTTTGTTAATTCATCTCACAGAGTTAGAGCTTTCCCCTCAATAAGCCGCTCGCTAGGCCTGTTCTTGTGGAATTCGCAAAGTGATATTTGGAAGCCCATACATGGCTATGGTGAAAAAGAAAATATCCTCAGAGAAAGACTGGAAAGAAGCTTTCTGAGAAACTCCTTTGTGATGTGTGACTTCCACTCACAGAGTTACATCTGTATTTCGGGGATCTCTTTGCTCGTCTTATTTCTGTGGAATCTGAGAACACATATTTCGGATCCCTTTGAAGACTAGAGGGCCAAAGGAAATATCCTCCGATAAGGAAGAGTAAGAAGCTTTCTAAGAAACTTTTTGTGTTCTGTGAAATCATCTCACAGAGTTACAGCTTTCCCCTCAAGAAGCCGCTCGCTAAGCCTGTTGTTGTGGAATTTGCAAAGTGATATTTGGAAGCCCATAGAGGACTATGGTGAAAAAGGAAATATCCTCCGATGAAATCTGGAAAGAAGCTTTCTGAGAAACTGCTTTGTGTTGTGTGACTTCCACTCACAGAGTTACATCTGTATTTCGTGGATCTCTTTGCTAGCCTTATTTCTGTGGAATCTGAGAACAGATATTTCGGATCCCTCTGAAAAGTGTAGGTCCAAAGGAAATATCCTGTGATAACAAGGAGAGAGAAGCTTTCTGAGGAACTTCTTTGTGTTCTGTTAAATCATCTCACAGAGTTACACCTTTCCCCTCAAGAAGCCTTTCGCTATGACAGTTCTTGTGGAATTTGCAAAGTGATATTTGGAAGCCCACAGAGTTCAATGGTGAAAAAGGATATATCCTCCGATGAAATCTGGAAAGAGACTTTCTGAGAAACTGCTTAGTGTTGTGTTAATTCATCTCACAGAGTTACAGCTTTCGCCTCAAGAAGCCGCTCGCTAAGACAGTTCTTGTGGAATTCGCAAAGTGATATTTGGAAGCCCATAGAGTGCTATGGTGAAAAAGGAAATATCCTCAGAGAAAAACTGGAAAGAAGCTTTCTGAGAAACTGCTTTGTGATGTGTGACTTCCTCTCACAGAGTTACATCTGTATTTCGTGGATCTCTTTGCTAGCCTTATGTCTGTGGAATCTGAGAAGAGATATTTCGGATCCCTTTGAAGACTCTAGTGCCAAAGGAAATATCCTAGCATAAAAAAGAGAAAGAAGCTTTCTGAGAAACTTCTTTGTGTTCTGTGAAATCATCTCACAGAGTCACAGCTTTCCAATCAAGAATCCTTTCGCTAAGACAATTCTTGTGGAATTTTCAAATTGATAATTCGAAGTCCATAGAGGGCTATGGTGAAAAAGGAAATATCCTCTGATGAAATCTGGAAAGAAGCTTTCTGAGAAACTGGTTACTGTTCTGTTAATTCATCTCACAGAGTTACAGCTTTCCCCTCAAGAAGCCGCTCACTAAGACTCTTCTTGTGCAATTTGCAAAGTGATATTTGGAAGCTCATAGAGGGCTATGGTGAAAAAGGAAATATCCTCCCATGAAATCTGGAAAGAAGCTTTCTGAGAAATTGCTTAGTGTTCTGTTAATTCATCTCACAGAGTTTCAGCTTTCCCCTCAAGAAGCCTCTCCCTTAAACTGTTCTTGTGTAATTTGCAAAGTGATATTTGGAAGCCCATAGCGGCCTATCTTGAAAAAGAAAATATCCTCAGAGAAATACTGCAAAGAAGCTTTCTGAGAAAGTGCTTTGTGATGTGTGACTTCCACTCACAGAGTTACATCTGTATTTCGTGAATCTCTTTGCTAGCCTTATTTCTGTGGAATCTGAGAACAGATATTTTGGATCACTTTGAAGTCTCTAGGGCCAAAGGAAATCTCCTCCGATTACAAAGAGAAACAAGCTTAATGAGAAACTTCTTTGTGTTCTGTGAAATCACCTCACAGACTTACAGCTTTCCCCTCAAGAAGCCTTTCGCTAAGACAGTTCTTGTGGAATTTTCAAAGTGAAATTTTGAAGCCCATAGAGGGCTATGGTGAAAAAGGAAATATCCTCCGATGAAATCTGGAAAGAAGCTGTCTGAGAAACTGCTTAGTGTTCTGTTACTTCATCTCACAGACTTACAGCATTGCTCTCAAGAAGCCGATCGCCAAGCGTGTTCTTGTGGAATTCGCAAAGGGATATTTGGAAGCCCATAGAGGGCTATGGTGAAAAAGAAAATATCCTCAGAGAAAAAATGGAAAGAAGCTTTCTGAGAAACCGCTTTGTGATGTGTGACTTCTACTCACAGAGTTACACCTGTATTTCGTACATCTCTTTGCTAGCCTTATTTCTGTGGAATCTGAGAACAGATATTTCAGATCCCTTTGAAGAGTGTAGGGCCAAAGGAAATATCCTGTGATAACAAGGAGAAAGAAGCTTTCTGAGGAACTTCCTTGTGTTCTGAGAAATCATCTCACAGAGTTTCAGCTTTCCACTCAAGAAGCCTTTCGCTAATCCTGTTCTTGTGGAATTCACAAAGTGATATTTGGAAGCCCATAGAGGGCTATGTTGAAAAAGAAAATATCCTCAAAGAAAAAGTGGAAAGAACCTTTATGAGAAACTGCTTTGTGATGTGTGACTTCCAATGAGAGTTACAACTGTATTTCGTGGATCTCTTTGCTAGCCTTATTTCTGTGGAATCTGAGAACAGACATTTCAGATCCCTTTGAAGACTGGAGGGCCAAAGGAAATATCCTCCGATAACAAAGAGAAAGAACCTTTCTGAGAAACTTCTTTGTGTTCTGTGAAATCATCTCAGAGAGTTACAGCTTTTCCCCCAAGAAGCCTTTCGCTAAGACAGTTCTTGTGGAATTTTCAAAGTGATATTTGGAAAACCATGGAGTGCGCTGGAGAAAAAGGAAATATCCTCCGATGAAATCTGGAAAGAAAATTTCTGAGAAACTGCTTAGTGTTCTGTGAATTCATGTCGCAGACTTACAGCTTTCCCCTCAAGAACCCGCTCGCTAAGCCTGTTCTTGTGGAATTCGCAACATGATATTTGGAAGCCAGTAGAGGGCTATGGTGAAAAAGAAAATATCCTCAGAGAAAAACTGGAAAGAAGCTTTCTGAGAAACTGCTTTGTGATGTGTGACTTCCACTCACAGAGTTACCTCTCTATTTCGTGGATCTCTTTTCTAGCCTTATTTCTGTGGAATCTGAGAACAGATATTTCGGATCCCTTTGAAGACTCTAGGACCTAAGAAAATATCCCCCGATAACAAAGACAAAGAAGCTTTCTGAGAAACCACTTTGTGTTCTGTGAAATCATCTCACGGAGTTACAGCTTTCCCCTCAAGAAGACTTTCCCTAAGACAGTTGTTGTGGAATTAGCAAAGTGATATTTGGAAGCCCATAGAGGGCTATGGTGAAAAAGGAAATATCCTCCGATGAAATCTGGAAAGAAACTTTCTGAGAAACTGCTTAGTGTTCTGTTAATTCATCTCACAGAGTTACAGCTTTCGCCTCAAGAGTCCGCTCACTAAGCCTGTTCTTGTGGAATTGGCAAAGTGATATTTGGAACCCCTAGGGGGCCATGGTGAAAAAGAAAATATACTCAGAGAAAAACCGGAATAAAAATTTCTGGGAAACTGCTTTGTGATGTGTGACTTCGACTCCCAGAGTTACATCTGTATTTCGTGGATCTCTTTGCTAGCCTTATTTCTTTGGAATCTCAGAACAGATATTTCGGATCCCTTTGAAGACTAGAGGGCCAAAGGAAATATCCTCCGATAACAAAGAGAAAGAGGCTTTGTGGGAAACTTCTTTGTGTTCTGTGAAATGACCTCACAGAGTTACAGCTTTCCCCTCAAGAAGCCTTTCGCTAAGACAGTTCTTGTGGAATTTGCAAAGTGATATTTGCAAGCCCGTAGAGGGCACTAGTGGAAAAGGAAATATCCTCCGATTAAATCTGGAAAGTAGCTTTCTGAGAAACTGCTTAGTGTTCTGTGAATTCGTCTCACAGAGTTACAGCATTCCCCTCAAGAAGCCGCTCGCTAAGCCTGTTCTTGTGGAATTCGCAAAGTGATATTTGGAAGCCCATAGAGGGCTATGGTGAAAAACAAAATATCCTCAGAGAAAAACTGGAAAGAAGCTTTCTGAGAAACTGCTTTGTGATGTGTGACTTCCACTCACAGAGGTACATGTGTATTTCCTGGATCTCTTTACTAGCCTTATTTCTGTGGAATCTGAGAACAGACATTTCGGATCCCTTTGAAGACTATAGGGCCAAAGGAAATATCCTCCGTTAACAAAGAGAAAGAAGCTTTCTGAGAAACTTCTTTGTGTTCTCTGAAATCATCCCAGAGAGTTATAGCTTTCCCCTCCAGAAGACTTTCGCTAAGACAGTTGTTGTGGAATTTGCAAAGTGATATTTGGAAGCCCATAGAGGGCTATGGTGAAAAAGGAAATATCCTCAGAGAAAAACTGGAAAGAAGCTTTCTGAGAAACTGCCTTGTGATGTGTGATTTCCACTCACAGAGATATATCTGTATTTCGTGCATCTCTTTGCCAGCCTTATTTCTGTGGAATCTGAGAACAGATATTTCGGATCCCTTTGAAGACTATAGGTCCAAAGGAAATATCCTCCGATAAAAAAGAGACAGAACTTTCTGAGAAATTACTTTGTGTTCTGCGAAATCATCTCACAGAGTTACAGCTTTCCCCTCAAGAATCCATTCGCTAAGACAGTTCTTGTGGAATTTGAAGGTGATATTTGGAAGCCCATAGAGGGCGCTGGAGAAAAAGGAAATATCCTCCGATGAAATCTGGAAAGAAGCTTTCTGAGAAACTGCTCAGTGTTCTGTTCATTCATCTCACAGAGTTACAGCTTTCCCCCGAAGAAGCCGCTCGCTAAGCCTGTTCTTGTGGAATACGCAAAGTGATATTTGGAAGCCCATAGAAGGCTGGAAGAAAAAGAAAATATCCTCCGAGAAAAACTGGAAAGAAGCTTTCTAAGGAACTGCTTTGTGATGTGTGACTTCCACTCACAGAGTTATATCTCTATTTCGTGGATCCCTTTGCTAGCCTTAATTCTGTGGAATCTGAGAAAAGATATTTCGGATCCCTTTGAAGACTAGAGGGCCAAAGGAAATATCCTCCCATAAAAAAGAGAAAGAAGCTTTCTGCGAAACTTCTTTGTGTTCTGTGAAATCATCTCACAGAGTTACAGCTTTCCTTTCAAGAAGCCTTTCGCTAAGACAGTTCTTGTGGCATTTGCAAAGTGATATTTGGAAGCCCATAGGGGTCTCTGGTGAAAAAGGAAATATCCTTCGATGAAATGTGGAAAGAAGCTTTCTGAGAAACTGTGTAGTGTTCTGTTAATTCATCTCACAGAGTTATAGCTTTCCCCTAAAGAAGCCGCTCACTAAGCCTGTTCTTGTGGAATTCGCAAAGTGATATTTGGAAGCCCATAGAGGGCTATGGTGAAAAAGAAAATATCCTCAGAGAAAAACTGGAAAGAAGCTTTATGAGACACTGCTTTGTGATGTGTGAATTCCACTCACAGAGTTACATCTGTATGTCATGGATCTCTTTGCTAGCCTTATTTCTGTGGAATGTGAGAACAGATAGTTCAGATCCCTTTGTAGACTATAGGGCCAAAGGAAATTTCCTCTGATAAAAAAGAGAAAGAAGCTTTCTGAGAAACTTCTTTGTGTTCTGTGAAATCATCTCACAGAGTTACAGCTTTCCCCTCAAGAAGCCTTTTGCTAAGACAGTTCTTGTGAATTTGCAAATTGATATTTGGAAGCCCATAGAGGGCGCTGGTTAGAAAGGAAATATACTCCGATGACATCTGGAAAGAAGCTTTCTGAGAAACTGCTTAGTGTTCTGTTAATTCATCTCACAGAGTTACAGCTTTCCACGCAAGAAGCCGCTCGCTTAGCCTGTTCTTCTGGAATTCGCAATGTGATATTTGGAAGCCCATAAAGGGCTATGGTGAAGAAGAAAATATCCTCCGCAAAAAACGGGAAAAAAGCTTTCTGAGACTCTGCTTTGTGATGTGAGACTTCCACTCACAGAGTTACATCTGTGTTTCATGGATCTCTTTGCTAGCCTTCTTTCTGTGGAATCTGAGAACAGATAGTTCGGATCCCTTTGAAGACTATAGGGCCAACGGAAATATCCTCCGATAACAAAGAGAAAGAAGCTTTCTGACAAACTTCTTTGTGTTCTGTGAAATCATCTCAGAGAGTTACAGCTTTCCTCTCAAGAAGCCTTCCGCTAAGACAGTTCTTGTGGAATTTGCAAAGTAATATTTGGAAGCCCATAGAGGGCTATGGTGAAAAAGGAAATATCCTCCGATGAAATCAGGAAAGAAGCTTTCTGAGAAACTCCTCAGTGTTCTGTTACTTCATCTCACAGAGTTACAGCTCTTCCCTCAAGAAACCGCTCGCTAAGCCTGTTCTTGTGGAATTCGCAAAGTGATATTTGGAAGCCGATAGAAGACTATGGTGAAAAAGAAAATATCCTAAGGGAAAAAGTGGAAAGAAGCTTTCTGAGACACTGCTTTTTTTTTTTTTAATTTATTTATTATTATTATACTTTAAGTTGTAGGGTACATGTGCATAACGTGCAGGTTTTTTACGTATGTATACTTGTGCCATGTTGGTCTGCTGCACCCATCAACTCGTCATTTACATCAGGTATAACTGCCAATGCAATCCCTCCCCCCGACCCCCTCCCCATGATAGGCCCCGGTGTGTGATGTTCCCCTTCCTGAGTCCAAGTGATCTCATTGTTCAGTTCCCACCTATGAGTGAGAACATGCGCTGTTTGGTTTTCTGTTCTTGTGATAGTTTGCTAAGAATGATGGTTTCCAGCTGCATCCATGTCCCTACAAAGGACGCAAACTCATCCTTTTTATGGCTGCATAGTATTCCATGGTGTATATGTGCCACATTTTCTTAATCCAATCTGTCACTGATGGACATTTGGGTTGATTCCAAGTCCTTGCTATTGTGAATAGTGCTGCATTAAACATACATGTGCATGTGTCTTTATAGC
>NW_020257639.1:48072-50563 GCF_003255815.1 Theropithecus gelada
TTTCGTGGATCTCTTTGCTAGCCTTATTTCTGTGGAATCTGAGAGCAGATATTTCGGATCCCTTTGAAGACTATAGGGCCAAAGGAAATATCCTCGGATAACAAAGAGAAAGAAGCTTTCTGAGAAACTTGTTTGTGTTCTGTGAAATCATCTCCCAGAGTTACAGCTTTCCCCTGAAGAAGCCTTTCGCTAAGACACTTCATGTGGAATGTGCAAAGGGATATTTGGAAGCCCATAGAGGGCTAAGGTGAAAAAGGAAACATCCTCAGACAAAATCTGGAAAGAAGCTTTCTGAGAAACTGCTTAGTGTTCTGTTAATTCATCTCACAGAGTTACAGCTTCCCCTCAAGAAGCCGCTCACTAAGCGTGTTCTTGTGGAATTGGCAAAGTGATATTTTGAAGCCCATAGTGGGCTATGGTGAAAAAGAAAATATCATCAGAGATAAACTGGAAAGAAGCTTTCTGAGAAAGTGCTTTGTGATGTGTGACTTCCACTCACAGAGTTATATCTGTATTTCGTGGATCTCTTTGCTAGCTTTATTTCTGTGGAATCAGAGAACAGATATTTCGGATCCCTTTGAAGACTATAGGGTCAAAGGAAATATCCTCCGATAACAAAGAGAAAGGAGCTTTTTGAGAAACTTCTTTGTGTTCTGTGAAATCATCTCAGAGAGTTACAGCTTTCTCCTCAAGAAGTCTTTCACTAAGACAGTTCTTGTGGAATTTGGAAAGGGATATTTGGAAGCCCATAGAGGGCTATGGTGAAAAAGGAAATATCCTCCTATGAAATCTGGAAAGAAGCTTTCTGAGAAAGTGCTTAGTGTTCTCTTTATTCATCTCACAGATTTACAGCTTTCACCTGAAGAAGCCGCTCGCTAAGCCTGGTTTTGTGGAGTTGGCAAAGTGATATTTGGAAGCCCATAGAGGGCTATGGTGAGAAACAAAATATCCTCAGAGAAAAACTGGAAAAAAGCTTTCTGAGAAACTACTTTGTGATGTGTGACTTCCAATCACAGAGTTACATCTGTATTTCGTGAATCTATTTGCTAGCCTTATTTCTGTGGAATCTGAACAGATATTTCGGATCCCTTTGAAGACTACAGGGCCAAAGGAAATATCCTCCGATAACAAAGAGAAAGGAGCTTTCTGAGAAACTTCTTCGTGTCTGTGAAATCATCTCACAGAGTTACAGCTTTCCACCCAAGAAGCCTTTCGCTAAGACAGTTCTTGTGGAATTGGCAAAGTGATATTTGGAAGCCCATAGAGGGCTATGGTGAAAAAGGAAATATCTTCATATGAAATATGGAAAGAAGCCCTCTGAGAAACTGCTTAGTGTTCTGTTAATTCATCTCACAGAGTTACAGCTTTCGCCTCAAGAAGCCGCTCGCTAAGCCTGTTCTTGTGGAATTGGCAGAGTGATATTTGGAAGCCCTTAGAGGGCTACGGTGAAAAAGAAAATATCCTCAGAGATACACTGGAAAGAAGCTTTCTGAGAAACTGCTTTGTGATGTGTGACTTCCACTCACAGAGTTACATCTGTATTTCGTGGATCTCTTTGGTAGCCTTATTTCTGTGGAATCTGAGAACAGATATTTGAGATCCCTTTGAAGACTATGGGGCCAAGGAAATAACCTCCGATAACAAAGAGAAAGAAGGTTTCTGAGAAACTTCTTTGTGTGCTGTGAAATCATCTCACAGAGTTACAGCTTTCCCTTCAAGAAATCTTTGGCTAAGGCACTTCTTGTGGAATTTGCAAAGTGATATTTGGAAGCCCATAGAGGGCTACGGTGATAAAGGAAATATCCTCAGATGAAATCTGGAAAGAAACTTTCTGAGAGGCTGCTCAGTTTTCTGTTACTTCATCTTACAGAGTTACAGCTTGCCCCTCAAGAAGTCGCTCGTTAAGCCTGTTCTTGTGGAATTGACAAAGTGATATTTTGAAGCACATAGAGGGGTATGGTGAAAAAGAAAATATCCTCAGAGATAAAGTGGAAAAATTTTTCCAGAAACTGCTTTGTCTTGTGTGACTTCCACTCACAGAGATACATCTGTATTTCGTGCATCTCTTTGCTAGCCTTATTTCTGTGGAATCTGAGAACAGATATTTCGGATCCCTTTGAAGACTTGAGGGCCAAAGGAAATATCCTCCGATAATAAAGAGAAAGAAGCTTTCTGAGAAACTTCTTTGTGTTCTCTGAAGTCATCTCACAGAGTTACAGCTTTCTCTCCAAGCAGCCTTTCACTTAGACAGTTCTTGTGGAATTTGCAAAGTGATATTTGGAAGCCCATAGAGGGCTATGGTGAAAAAGGAAATATCGTCAGATGAAATCTGGAATCTAGAAAGAAGCTTTCTGAGAAACTGCTTAGTGTTCTGCTACTACATCTCACAGAGTTACAGCTTTCACCTCAAGAAGCCGCTCGCTAAGCCTGTTTTTGTGGAATTGGCAAAGTGATATTTGGAAGCCCATAGATGGCTATGGTGAGAAACAAA